>NC_143242.1:4513402-4821670 GCF_009617815.1 Ciona robusta | reverse complement strand
AGTAATGCTTTTGACAGTATTACAACCAAGATTATGTTTTCAAGTTTTTATCAATATATAAAAAAATGTTTACGAGATTTAAATTTGCTTGCAGACAAGTCTGATCCGAACCAGATCAACTACGAAAAGTTTTTAAATTTTCTTGCAACTTGTTTGACCAAATCTGGTGTGTATCAAGCTGAGAAACATTACACACCCAAAACAGCTGAAAATTTAAGGTATAACATCAAATTATAAAACTATTTCTGTATAAAATTATGTACACTGTTTCACAAAGGTACATACATACTTTCAATTTAATATAAAAAAGTTTATTTTTTTGTAAATATAAAATAAAATGTTTAATGGTATAAAGTTAAGCATTTACACTGTGTAAACTATTTTGAATGTTCAATGTTGTTAGACAAATGCTTATTTGATTCATTTAAATATTTGCATGGACCAAGTATGGACTTGAACATAATCAATCAGATTTTATCTGTGTAATTACTTCTTTCTCACAGAAATCCCCCATCTGCTCTATCACCTGTAGAAAACAAATCCCTATTTGTTAATGCTGAGGAAAGACCAACAATATCTTCAACTGCCAATGATGATAAACTAACCTGCCTATTAAAGGAGCAATTGGCTGGTGTTGATGATATTTACTTTGATCGGTTAAAAAGCACACTCCAAGCTGCTGACAGGTGATCTGTTTTCTGTTCTGTATGGGTAAGGTCCTTAAATATGTAGAATTTAGGCCAGATTTTGCCAATTACCCGTCAGGTGAAGTAATATGTCACACAAGCATCTATGAAAATAGGTTGTTTAGTGCTCTACGTTTAACTCAGAATAATAACAAACTATTTTAAAAGTTTTGCTAAAGAGTTTTATCTGTGAATGAAGAACGTGGTAAGCAAACCGTGGTAAGCAAACCCTAAATATTAGTATAAAAATATAAGTTTTATACAATAAAAGAAATAATTTAAACCTTTCAGTTCACATGCCTTCCAATAAGAAAATGTTTTTTTTCTTCCAAAGCTAATGTTTCCACCATAGTGTTAAATAAATAAATATTTTTAAAACCGATTCTTGTTTTCAGGCTAGGTAATGGTGAATTGAAAGCAGACGTGATACAAGATGCATGTGTCCGTGTACAAGTTCCTCTCACTGACTCTGTGTTCACTAAAATGCTTCAAAATGCAGAGATAGCTCATGGAGTAGTAAAGTATGTTAATTGCATTCTTAAAACTTTATTTATACTCTGCGTTATCGGTAAACAAATGAAAAATGCTTGTGGCCATGTTCTGTGATGTGAAAATCTAAATATGTTTAACAGGTAATATCACAAAACCTTAAAATTTTATAGACTGCAAGTTTCAAGTGTTTAACATAATTACTGTTTCAGACTGTTTTCTCTTTTTTATAAATCAATCATATAAACTCTACATATGATAATTCTATATTCAGCTGGCACCAGTTTTTACAACCACTCAAACAAGCAGAGCAACAGTTAAACCCAGATCATAACTTTGATTCATCATACAACCAACACAAGAAGAATCTGGTCAACTCCCCATTTCAGTCTTCTCATAAAACCTCACCAAGTAATTGTTGTACAACATTGATTTTCAACTATTGCAGCCACAAATACTATCTATTTAAAATAACTCTTGCAGCGGTTTTTGTTTTCTTGTACCAGCATATCAGAATATAGGTATTTGTGTAACAGTTTACACTAAACATGCATGGGATGCAGTGTAACTTACTGCTTGATTTGCACAATTGTTTTTTAAGTCTGAAACATATATTGGCTTAGTAATGGTCATTTTGGTGACCATGAATTTTTGGGTCATTTCATCAGTCTTGTGTTCTCATCAGTTTATATATTTTTCAGGAAAATCTACAGAAAAAAAGCAAAGACAAGCAGAACTAAATTCGGCCTTTGACACAAGTCGTATTCAAACAGCAGGTATTTATGCAAAGAAGACTGAAGACATATAGATTTTAAAACAACAAAAGGAATCTGCAAGAAAAGGCGGTCATTAAAAAAAGGCTGCAGACATAACAATTTAGGAAAAGTATTAGTTGAAAAAAGCGAACTCCCTTATTTAAAAAAAGCAAACAAAATTGTTAAATTACATTTGACTCTTAGGTTGGGATGAAAATGAACCGTTACCACGACAGCTACAGGATGATGCAGAGCATGAGGAGCATACGCTCCGGAGGGGAGAAGATTGGATAAGAAATTTTACTCGTCTTGCTCATGCCCTCAGAAGTTACCATCCTTATAAAAATGGTGAGTATTTTGCACAAGACATAATTTATTTAAATATTTATATTTTTGTAAGTGTATTTTAACATGAGTAGTATTAGTCAGTTTTACATACAAATATGTATGAATAAATTAATAAATGAAACTTGCTTTATCCTCGCCTGGTGGAAAACAACAGTCGTTATAAAACGATGTTCTGTTCCATATACCTCGGAAAGTAGGTGTTTTTAAGTATTTTTGTGAGTATTTTCATAGTTGTAGCACGGCCTAGTAGGTCGTGGTTGTAGGCATATGCAACATAAGCTTTTATTTACAGATTACCTACCACGGAGAGAAGTCGAACGAATGGTTGCCAATTACAACCTTATCTACTCGCTTGGGTTTTCCCCTGATCGCCTCGGTGACGCAATAGCACGCGCTGTGACGTCACAATCGAAAGCGCCCGACAGTCAAACAGTGTCGATAGACCGATTACTCGAACACTTATCCAACACATGACGTCATATAGCTCTATATAGTTGGGTGGGGTAAGACGGGACATGCCTCATTTTCTCGTCCCATTTGATAGTAAACAAAGACTATTAAAAAAGTTGTAACTGTAGCCCCGATACTCTTTAAAAAAAGTTGGTAATTGTTAAAGTAACTTAAAAATACGATCAGGAAATATTGGATTTAGGTGCTAATCCCATCCTACCCCACAGTACTATATTAGATATTGTATCTGAAAACCTCAAATCAGATCTTAGTCTTAGCCCTACATAAATGTAGCTGGATTTTCGCCTCTTTTATAAACCCTAATTTTGTGTTCTATTCCAACCACTCAAAATCATTATCAAATATTATGCAGTAGATAGAAGATATGCTTTCATTATAGTTTGCACAAAACAGTGTCCTAAAAGTTACACAGAACCTTATTTTTCGCCACTGTGTCTAAAACTACAAAACTGTTCGTTTTATTCGCCAAGTATTCTTATTTTAGCGCTGTAGATGGAATGTAGTTATAATTAAGACGATTTTCTTACTTTTAGAATCTAAATTAAATTTTTAATAAATCTAGTGTAGAATAAACCGTACTGTATAATTCTTCACTTCATTGAACTAAAGTTTATATGCAGCACAATAATAACTATTGTTAATCCAAAAGCACATTATAGGTAAGGTTAATCTGTGTGCATATCTTAATTTTTCTACTTCACTTCTCAAAAGCCAAATGCTATGGACAACTTTACCGTGTCGTGTACAAGATGTATTTAAGCTTGGTCTACCAGTATGTAGTATAAGGTATCAGTAGCATAATGGTTAAACGTTGGCCTCGTAACTGGAGGGTACGAGGCTCAATGTTGCTGTTACATTAACCGTGTATGTAATTTATCAGTAGCTTAATGGTTTTCCCTTTAATCAAGCTGTCACTAATGGCATTCTGATATACACGGAAGCAAACCGTAGTGTAACTCAATATATTTTTACCCACAGAAGTGTGATTCTATGCGTGGTAAAATAACTAGTGTCAATGATGACAATCCACACTTTGAGACTGACTGTACCATTTACTGGACTCTGAACGGCACTTCTTGGACGTAATGGTAAGTGTGTTACAAAATTTATATTGTGTTTCAACCGGTTTAACCCAATGTTTCTATCAAGATCGTTGTTTCGTGTTACTGTGCATTAAGTATCCGGTAGCTGGCAGTAAGGAGCCTATTTTAGTGTGTACCAACTACGCGTGGTTCCGTATTTATATCTTCGATTGGAATGTCGCCTATCTATGTTTGGTTTTCTGTAAATTTCCAGACCAGCAGTTCAACGCTTGCGCGACCAAGTTTATTTCGGTCGCATATTTGTTTGTTCATGATAACTGGTATTTGATTGCACTATACATAGTACTGTGTTTCGGGAATACTACTAGCTGTTGTGATCATACACAAAGCGTATTTCAAACATCTGGTGCTTTTGAGCGGCCGACCGAGTAAGATAGTTCCCGTTTTATGAATACCCTAAAAATAACATGTGTTAAATAGTTGGTATGTAAGTGGGTGTGTTTTTTTAATATGAAACTTGAACCACATAGCATGACGAGGTATTATAAAAGTTTCGCTTCATTTCTTTTAAAAGAAACAAATTGTTAGGGTGTGTTTTTTTACTATAAGTTTTACGTCGGAATGTAAAGCAACAATAGTAGCAAGTTCAAACGGTGAAACAAAAAGTAATATTTAGAGCGTTTTCGTTCGGCATTTTGTAAGACGTTGCTGGGTGCTACTAATAGTTTTCAAAACATGCCACACCCAGAAATACGCCCAGGGTAAAGTACGAACCGATCAGATATATTATTCCACTCAAATTGCCACCAACAGCACTGAAACCTTGTAAATGTGCAAATCGATCTGTGAAGGGTCACAAAGGATCCCGATTCGTTTTCTTTCATTCGCTTTGTGTCAAAGGGGGTATAATACACATTCGTAATTGAATTGCCGCTGCATTGGTCTTGTGTACGAAACTTAATCCCCAACAATAGAGCAATATGACATAACTGACGCACACTCGTTTGTTTTGCCCCGTGATCGTATATAGCGTTACACCACCTACTGTAGGGTATAGGCTGTAGATGCCTAGACTGAATTACATCCGTTTTAAACTTCCTTTCGTCCGAGCATATGGCGCTACACGTTATCCTTCTAGCTACTTTTCCATTGAAGATCAAGATAGCAAACGGCAATGTTAAAGGTGGGGAATTTATTTGTAACGTAAATTGAACACAAAATCACAGTGTCAACCAAGTGGTATTTTTCGTAACATGGCGTGCGCAATGTTATATAATGTAAGTTCCGTTACATGCGGAAAGGGCGTACAAAAATATATAGTGGGGCAAAATGTATATACCGTACACGAATTTTTAAGGAAAAGATAAATTCAGCTATGTATGTACGCCGGTACTCTCGGTGGCGCGAGCTATTGCACGTTCATATGGGTTACCTAACAGGGTAGGGAACATGGGAACACGAAAACCAGGTTTAAACAAACAAGGCACTTCTGATGTTCGTTTGGAAGACGTGTACGTTTGGTTGGGAGAAAAAACGACGGCCATGCTGCTTAACAAACCATTGCAACGGCGTATACAGCAGCAGTACGGCGATCGGCATAATGAGGGGCGGGTTAGTTGCTCAGTGGAGAGGTAAGAGCATTTGCACCGCGGTTTTTCAGTTCGAGGAAACATGCGAAAAATAAGGGTAGGTGAATTTTGCGTTGAAACCCGCACGCTAGTTTCACAGTGGTGCGCTGTGTGGATGGCGGGGTAATGACGTTAACGCTGCCCACACAAACGTAGGTACACAAATCAGGAACAGAACTATTACAGAACGATACCGTACATTTAGAGTCAAATAAATAAGAAATAAATATAGACAAAACAAAAAAACAAGGGATTTGTTCACGGCCCTACGCGTTTGGTTGCGGACGGTCTCGGCCCGCGGTTTGGAACTCCACAGTGTTTCTCTAGTTCGTGCACCGAGCAACTTTCGTTTATTAGCGGTTTACAGTGTAATCGCTTGGTGCACGCGTGCGTCTGATTGTTATTATGACCGGGGTTGTGTCGCTCATCATCATACGACGGTCTCATGATCACCTTCTGGGGGCGAGGTCGCAATAGGGCCTGGTAAACGATTGTTCGTAGCATCGGTGTCGAGTTGACCGCTTGACGGTCGAGGTCGCTTTGGGACACGAACAAGTGGGGGTCGCACACGGTTTACCCACGCTTCTTCTTTATTTAACGATCGGTATTTTCCCGGGAACAGAGATCGAATGTAGGAGGAACGGAGAAGCTCGAATTGTTCGTCGGGTTTAATCTCGTATGAGCGAATTCGTCCTTCGCGGTCTTTTCCGAGGGGCAGGTACACGTACCTACAACAAATAAACTCATGTTAATAAACATACATGGCGAACAACCCAAGGTTAATTAAATGGCTAACAGGCATACAAATACGGATAACAGCGTTTTAAAATAGCGAAGAAAATTTACCTTCTTTGTTCCTCAGCGTCGAAAATTTTGATACGTTTTAAGTGAATGTTTTCAGTTGGGCAGAAAAACCACGTCCAACAAGTTGGCCTCTCCCATCGGAAAGTAACGCGCTGTATTTCACCAATGTCTTGTGCTGTGTCTTGTGTTACAAGAAACCGGGTGGTCTTGCCAGCAATGACTTGAAAAGTCGCTCCGCTGCGATGGAAAATAACCGGTTAGCATACGATGAATAACCACGGTTTAATCTCAGAAACTAATCACTGACCGACGTAGCCGGCGGTTAAATGCAAACTTACTCATTAAGTGCGATTTCCGTCGTGCTGCCGCGTTCGCCGTGGAGTGTGAGGTACAATTTCGCTTTAAATCCTTCAATATTCACGTTCGAGTAAGTTGCAGTGTCGTTTCGCCAGTGGATTTGAACTTGGTAGTGTTTAACTGTAAATGCGGATATCGAGATTAAATTTAAACCTAATGAACATGAACTGCAGGGATTTCGACAACTAACGTGATAATTTTTGCGTGGGAATCTTTGTGAAGCGAGTATTTACCTGTAAATGGGGCGTGCCCGCTTGTGGTTAGGTAATACTGGACTTGGTTTTGTTTCCCATGCGGCGGAGTTGCCCAATATCCCATACGACGACATCGGTTTCTGCCTTTACCGTTGTTGCCTGAGCAACGAAGGCACACGCCACGCTAAAAACACAAGTATAGGTAAAATTTCACATAACAAACAAAGTCAAACACACCATGTTAAACGGAAATGTATTACATAACGCTGGTCGCATGTAAAGCATAGCAGACTAGGTATTAGGAAAATTTACCTTGAATTTTTCATAACTGTCGCATCGGTAAGCGGACATAAAGTGCTCAGAACCAGTAGCATTTATGCTCTCTTTAAAAAGCTGGGTGGCTCGTAAGTGGTCACATGTTGTAGAGTCGGTCACCGCTGCAATAGAAACAAGCGACATGAAGTAGCATACGCGCAAACCAAACAGTATAGGGCATTCGGGGGGTGTATGGTTTCTAGTGGCCTTTAAATAGACAGACAGCAGTGACATAGCACTTCAAAAGGTGCTTCGACATCATTCGGAACTGCTGAACGAGCAATTACGAATGTTGGAATGTTTTAAAACCACGCCAAAGTTAAAACTAACGGACACTCTCTGTGTAATGGTTGTTAATGGTAACCACTTATACAGTCTCGAGTGGAAAGATTGATTTGAAATCGCATCATTTGTAATCGTATAATTGTACCTGGGGTGGCATGAATATACCAAGTTTACCAACACAATACGAAGTTTACAAAAATCACCCCTCGGGCTATGCGAGCGAGATTTTCTGTAGCGGTCGAGTGTTTATGTAATGCCAACGCAGCTCATTAAAGATTTCGCCTTTGATGATTTTGACTGTAAACCAACAGTGGTGTATTTACTGTCAAGTACACATTTCTTGGGTGTCATATCGGAAGCGGATACCCTGGCATACTGTACGCATACGTAATTTAGCTTTTAACTGCTGTTGAAAGGAAAAACGCTGTGTGTGGCGCGGTAATGTGTAACTATAAATCACCACATGCGGTTAAACGTCGGATGAATTTCCAACGTTTCATCTGACCATAGTTTCGCTAAGTTTCCCAGCCTCGGAACTACTCGGTCGTAAAAAAATAGGCAATAGCAACGTATCTCGGTGGTATGCGCGACGTGACACCAGTGTACATTCATTTACTGCGCTTTAGTAACCTCGTCCTAGACCAGGCGACCTTATGGCAGACTCTTTGTTATTAGTAACGGCTAAAACCGGAAAATGCGCACATTAATCGATTTGTTGCCATTATTAATCTATCGGAGTTAATGAATCATTTTAGCGAATTAATTTAATGGTTTTAGTAAGTCATGTAATTTAATGACTTGATTTGTTATTAAACCGCTATTATTCAATTGTTGACATTACGCAAATGAATTTGGTTATTCGTTAACGGTACTGTCATTGTGATACGAGTTGAATGGAACGAAAATAGACTTCAACGCTTTGAATCGTTTGAACACGAATGACAGAGAGCGGCTCTTCGCGCCTCTCAATGGGTGTCGGATGGCGTTTATATCCTTAGTTACTCTTCCTGTAAATAGAACGTACGATACTGACGTCACCGCTACTGTGCCTGGGTTACTTCAGGTCAGCTTGAACAGAGGTTATTCCGGTTGAATGAGCACAGTGCCGGATTAAGTGTAACGTGTTCAACCGTGCGACTCCTGATTCGACCTCTACGTAGCGTTTATTATAGACCTTTAGGGGTGGCGTGTCTGCTGAACATCGTACGATTGGATGAGGCCATGTGACGTCATATCACGTGGAATTCGAAACCAATGATTCAAGCACACGAGAGGAATTGTCATTGAGGAATTCAATTCAAGACGTCTGAATTTCGGGGAATTTCTCAAAAGATTTTAAGCGTTTTCTCCAAAGGTTTCGATATGGAAAAGTTTGGCTAAGGATGTGCGTATCCACAAATGGGTCATTCAGTTTCAATATTGACATAAACAATTACGTCATTTTCGACCGTAGTGGATACGGACCACGGGATTTGAATCGACTATTCAGGATTATGTTCATAATTTGGGAAGCATGGAAACGTATTAAATATGATATATTTGTAAAACCTATGCGTTTAAGTGTGCCTCTGGTACGAATTTGAACGCATTCCGCGCGGTTCAGCGATATTTCGCATCGCAGAAAAACAACGGACCGTGACGTTGCAGACTCTCGTGATTTTTGACTTGGGCGTGTTTTGTACCGCAATCTCCCTTTAAGGAATTGTGGCTGTAACTCCAGTCAAAGGTTTTCCCGTTTGCGCGATGCATACTAAGATCCATAAGACACTCCATAACCAAACTCGCCGCTGAATGAATGGCCACGTCACCGCTTATCTAAAGTAAACTAGCTTGTTTGGACTAGAGGTCGTTAAATGAAAACACGTGATATACTCGTGTGTGGCATGTTCGTAACATGCGTTTCAAGGACTTATCCCAACGCCCGATGGCATGTGTGTAAAACAAACTCGATATCGCTTATAGTTTATCCGAAATGCGTCCTATCAATTACTAAATCGGGGAACTCCGCTTTAAAGTATGTTGGACGACGAAATGCCTCAAAACAAGTTGACCCGACCTATGTGAGAATCGCTAGCAGCGACGATAGATTGAGCTCAAGGCTATTTTGATCGAGCTTATCCGAGGGTCGCTATCATTTGAACAGCCAAGCTAGTGACGCACACGATATGCTATATTCGAACTGTTGTGGCCATTAAGCATATACCAAGCGCTATGTTTCTGTCTGTTGAAAACGCCATACGATCTCAGCTGTTTCGCTTTGGGTTCGAAGAAACCGCGGTAGCATAGCTGCCATAGCACACAGCGGGCAATTCAATCTAAAACGCCTCGACACTCGTTTATATTCAATATGGTGCAGTTATGTTACAATTCAAAGAAAGGCAGCTTCTTACCTGATACCCAGGTGGAGTCATCTTTCCACGCACTGCAACCAGTTTGGTAAGCTCCTCCGTTCGGGTAAAAGTCGGCGTGGCCCAAGTTTCGGTTCATTCCAGAAGCTGTGTTAAAATCCAACGTTAAACTACGTTTCCCGCGCACCAAGAGTCAATTTACTTCAAAAGGCGCGCGACAATAAATAAAGAGTGATCGAGGCTTTGTTCTGTTGTGTTACCAGGTACGTATCTTGTTACAGCAAGTATTCAGAGATATTGTTGGCAACGCATTCGTTACAACACAAAACGTTTCGACTTACCCATATTTAACATGGTGTGAGTGTCTGTGTGAATAACATCTACGAATTTTGCGTCAGAACGGTCGAGTCTGACGGACGAGTTGTCAGAATTGAATCCCGGGTTGGCCGGATCTAAACCGGTTATTCGTCCAACGGTGTGCCTCTTCCCGGCTTGCTGTACCGTTTTACCGGCAAACCCTGCTACATGTGCACCCAAACTGAAGCCGACAAGGTGAAAGTTTTCAGCGCGAGCGTTACGCACCTCCTGGAAAATGAATAAATAAAAAATTATCATTTTATCAACTTCTGAGGCCTGTTTATAAACTTACCATTAACATTTTGATAAGAAAACCAACTTGTGCTCCTACCAGACGCGTGTTTGAAGCAGCGTTGTCGTATTCAACATGGGCGCCTTTTACCCAGTTGATCTGTATAACGTTAACGTCTTCTTGATATAAAATCGTTTCGGTGACTTGAGGAACCCATTCTGGAAAGTTGGCCACCAACAGCTGTAGCGAAAACACAATATTACACAATGCAACTACAACGAATGCAGTAAACAGCACTGTTTTGATTGTTGAAAAACTTACCACATAACCGTGGATAATTATCTTTGTCGGTTTGGTAGGATCAAACAAGGAATTGGTAAGATTGCTCGCCTCTGGAATAATTGGTTGATCGACGTTTGGATTCTGCCTCGTTCTTAAGTAATATTCCGTTTGAATCTTGTGTGGAGACATTGGGAGTGGCATTGTTGGTGAAAATGGGGGCAGACTAGAGAAACAGCCGAGCTGTTCGTAGCAAACGGTTTGTTTCGTTCCCTGGGCTATGGATTGCTTGGTTTTATAACCTGAAACAAGACACAAGCTAGTAAAACACATTCTCTTATGTAACATTTAAATTCTAAAAAATCCGACTTACTTTTCACAGGCGTAAAGCTGAGATAGACGTAAAATAGACAGATTTTAAGAAGCACCGGCAGTGACAGTCGGGGCCTCCTTCCGATCACTTTTTTGTGATGGTTTCGGTTGCGTTTCATTTTGATGCCTTGAACTTCTTTTTTCAGTGAGTTGGGTTAAAGATCAAAGGGTAAATTTTCAGTCGTTGTAAATTCAAAATTAACAAAGTTTTTAGTCAGCTATATAACTAAATGAACTTAATTTGAATGAATTTAAACTAAACGAAACCTGATAAAAAAAGGTACACGGTTAAAGTAAATACTTAAGTAAATATTTGTCAATTAACATTGCAACTAACGCGACCTCTCTTGACCGTACATTAGTCGAAGTAATCACTTTTGACTTGAGCACACTTCCGAACACATTCACAATATTGACGAAAACTTCATCGGAGAAAAACTATTTACTTTGCTACTATCAGGTACACACTACGCTGGCTGACAAATACTACTGTAATTAATGACTTTTCTACTTCTTCAGCAAATAAAAACGCTAAATTACGAAACAAATTATTTCAAAATGCTATTTCACGGAACATTTACCTTAAGAAAAACGATTTATCCTTGCGTTGTACAGGTAAAATAAAACCATCCTAAAAATATCTCACCTTAACTACGCGACAATCTTTAATATACACTTCGCATCCAGCTTTAAAACTACCATACGTTCCTTCGAATGCTTCTCATGTGTGACACAGCAAACCGTTTCAGTTATGCGGCCTTCTTCAATCACCTACCGGCTTTCACGCTTGGTTGACCCTCCGTAGTATTTCTCGTCAGGCCACTGGCTTCGACCAATCATAATCATTCTCTGCGTGATGAGTGTACAAGGCACAAGGCTGGGACGCTAACGAAAAGCTCTTTGATCCAAACTCACATGACTTTCGTTGATATGAGCGCGCCTTTACCGCATTGTAATGAAAGGATGTGCAGTCAACATTCGAATATAGACAATTGTGACATCATCAACGCAATAATAATCAATTTACCAAACCTCTTGGGTAAGACAACGCCTACTTTATTATTAAATTGTTTTCTGGCATTAAATGACCGTTTTAATTTTTTTAATCGATTGTAGTGTGCGTATATTTACATAATAATTGTTATAGAATGCATTTTTGAATCGAAAATGTAAAATGTAGCGATTTACATTCATATGAACTATAGTAACCTTAGCAAGGACGAACAGGTTGTGACCTGGAGTAAACCTAAACGTCATAAAGAATTTTTTCTCTGAATTCATTATCCTCTCTCACTTCCTAGGTTTGTTTTGTTTCTTTATTCATCTTCGTACCGTTAAAATCCGTGTTTCTCAAAAATCGCATTACTATGGTTACGCCTTCTGTTGCTAACTCTACCTTCCCACAGCAAGGTTAGTACAGGTTAAACACCCCTGAGAATCACCTTAGTTTGAATCATTATTTGTTCATTGTTCTACCCTTCGTCTGCCTGCGGCTAATTTTAAATACCTAAGCTGTTAATGCATATTCCATGTCGAAAACGGTTCTCTTTTTTGTTGCTAATAACTTGTTTGTGTTTTTTTAAAAACAAAATCTTTTTATTTCTCAAACTTTTAATCTTGACCACTTCCTTAAAATTTTCCTTTTGAAGCCTATTTAGCTTTGATTCCATCGCCATTCGCACTGGCTGCGGTAACGCTTTACTTTTCGAGATGTTTATATTTTGCTCATGTTCACTCAGGGCCATTCCCAGCCGCAATGAAATTTTCCTTTCGTGCGATCGGTTTCATATAGGAGGTATAGGCTTATTGTATTCTTCGAGGATAAAAAAAGAACCACTGTGTGCTGATGACGCTATGGTGACATCATGTTGCAGGGCTATATTGTGTCAAGAATTCCACTACGTGTGTGGCATGTTCCGAAGTACCAACCCCTTGTTTCCGATTGGTCTAAAACTGGGCGTGGATAGGGGATGACCTCCCCTTACGTAACCGACGTCACCATCCTGTTACGTCACGCGCGTGACATATGGAAAAGTGTGATTTGTATTCCATTGGGAACCACATAGAAGTGCACTGTGATGTCATGTCAGTTATTGATCTTCAACGGTGTCTTAAAAGATTATGTTAGACATATACGGTCATTGTCATTGGCAAAGTTATTCTCTCTATCACTCCAACTTGCCAAATTAGGTCTTGGAATGTTGTATATACCGTAAACCTTTAAGATTTGTTTAACTTTACTTGACATAAGTTTTTCCTGTGTTTGTTTCCTGTTCTGTAAATGTCAAGTTTTAAGTTTAACCCTCTTTGTGGTGTAAAATTGTATTCAAACATCAATAACTCAAAATGGTATTCACAAAACCTCTGTCCAGGTCATTATAGGTGGTCAAGTTGAATGACCGGAACAAATCTTGCCAAGAAAAAGTCACTGGAAATAAAAGACCTGATACCCCTCTAGCTCCACCTGGTAAATTGATGTTGAGGTTTAGAAAGCTGTATGAGTGTGTCGGCACGTTACAAGCGTTTAAATTTAAATGTTGGCTTAATAAATTATCTGGTCCTATTTTTGGTGGTATACATGCTATATACACATACATTACACAAATGCGTCCGCAAAATTCTCAATTATTTAAAAAAAATTAACGTATTTGATAACGTCTTTTCATTATTTCGTGCGAATTTTCTTTTTTTACCATCGTGCAGACTTTTAATACCCGTCTGCACGGCCTACTAGAGATATCTCCAGTAGGCCGTGCCGTCTGGCATTGCGAGAATGAAAACAATCAATAAAATCTCGCCACACTAATTGCCAATATAATATTTTATTGCTAAACGCCAGCGGTAAGGCTTGCTTTTATGACGTGTTATGTGCGCTGATGTTTCGTATTTCATATGCAACGCGCGATTTTCTTGTCTTACGTACAAGCATAGGATAATAGTATATAAAAAATAGGTCAAATCTTTTCATCTGAGCAGGCCAGTGTCAGTTAAATATGTAAAGTGCTAAGCCGAAAGAATGGGCGTAATATATTTCCTGTGATGAGAAAAATGTGAATATTAAAAGCGTCTTTAAATATAGTCAGCTGAATGTAACTGTATTGTAATTTCCAAAGCAATTCAACGTTGTCTCCTCTTGAATTACTGATTAGCATCGAAAATTATTTTGGGACACCTATTCAGGTAGGTCGTTGGTACCGGGAGGTGTAGTTTAAAAACGTTTTTTTTATAATAATGTATCCCACGCCTACACTGTGCATGTAAAATATATAGTAGGTTGGGGGAAGATGGGACACCTTTTCATTCAATTTTCTCGCCCAATTTGGCAGTAAACAAAGAAAATGCAAAGAATTATAAAAGCGTATCCTCACGACTCCCCTAGATTGTTGTTAATTGTTTAAAAGACGATCAGGATATTTGGATATCATGTGCCAAAAGTGTCCCATCTTCCCCCACCCTACTATATGGTATTTCCGAGAACACACTTTTCTAGACCATGTTTTGTTACAAATGTGTTTTACTAAACACACGCGCACTTAGGTGCATTACAACCAGACATGAAGCGATTCATGCCTCGTCACGCTACAGTAAGATATTTATAAGCCCGATAAGAAGGGAGGGTCGTGGTGTATAGAACGGAAATAAAAACTTTATACTACACTTACAGGGTTCAGTGTATAACAATACGAGACACGTATATTATAAAAACGTTATTATTAAAAACGGGTTTTGTAAATATATACATTAAGAGAAACTTCTTATTCGCCGCGACATTTCAGACACATAAGAACCGTGATAACCTAGTGCTAACAATAGACCGCGATTTGTCTTGTTTTTTCTGGGTAACATTTCCGTTTGGTCATCAAAACCTATGATTCGTATAAAACCAGACTGACAACTACCGTCCTATTGCTCACACAATGTGATTTTTCATTATTTATAGCACCTGTGTAGTTTGAAGTTATTCTTCAACGGTGTGGAATTGGGAATATCCCAAAAGGAGACTTCAGATATTTTGTTGATGCGAGCATTCGAGCGAAACGGTACTTACTCTCTTTTTTTTGCTGATTGCGCTGGAGGCGTTTATAGTTGCTCTTGCAGTTGAGTTAGTAGTGCAGCTGCTTCGCTAATGAAACTAAAAAAAAGTGACCTGCAATTAAATAAGCTCAAAGAATGAAAGTTGCTTTGTGTCTCAAGCATTGCTGGATTAATAACCCACAATGTGCTCGACAATTTGTGATTGAGCATTGCGGAATTTCCCTAACTGCTTTGCATAACCTTTCCAGTTTTCGAACTTTTGCTCGTCTTTCCGCGTGCATCAGTGAGTCAAGATCGTTCAAACTAAAAGGAGTGTCACAGGGTAGGATGCATTACTATTGTGTATAATTATTATTTGTCAAGCTAGTAGTTATCTTTTGCAAATTGCTGGTGCAATTGGTATAAAACTGGAGATTACTGTGTACTTCTGAGTAGCTCTAACTTTAAGAAACAGCATATAAGACATATATAGGTTAGAATACGTTCAGTTTATGATTTGTTTAGTTGCCACACCCATGTAGATGTACAGTGTTAGGTACTGTATGTCTGAACTGTGTGAAAATATCTTTCAGAAACTTTTTAAAAAATACAAGAACTTATCTGAAGCCAACCTACATATTTTCAAATATCAAACGATTAATATTTTAGGAACTTTTCGTACAATGGCAACTGCAGCAGCATCATCAAATCGACGAAGTACTCACTTTGTTGATGACAACAACCAGAATGAAGTTTCGTCACCTAGCAACAGTGATAAACCTGTATTGAAGTTAAACAAAGTTGCAGTTGTTGGCAAAATGACTAGGTACGAGTTTGAAAAGCAACGTTACAGCGGCTTTTCTGAAGAGGAATTTAAAACCATGGTGAGCAAACTTAGATGTGTTAATTAATAGGTTATTTTAGACGAATAAAACAATAGGATTTTTCGAAACAATTTTAACTCTTTAGCTTAATACAAACTAAACATAATCATTTTAATTATGTATACTATATCACAAAAAATCTCTTCCTAATTAGGTCATGTAAGTTATAACCTTGGTGCTCCTGTGTATTTACAGCTCAGTAATCGTGGTTCTAACTATGAAAATCTGCTTGCTCAACACAATAAACACATGCAAACAATGAACAACTTGTTGGATGTTTTAAAGCGAAGAGGAATAGAATACAGGATGTGCACACGTGGTCATACAGAATATTCTAAGGTTTTATTTTAACTATTTTTTTTTCTAAAGAGTTTTTTTCTAAGTTAATGTTTCAGCTAAGACTTTTTTTGATAAACATTGGCTGTTATAAAAATGCTTGAACTTGCAAAATTGCAAACTTGTATCAATTCGTATTTTATGAACCTCCTATTTTCCCTTAGGCCGCCAGTGTATTTCGTTGACCCCTCACTCTAATTATGTCTTTTAGTTTGTTTATATAGTTGCATAATGATGGTAATCCATAAGCAGCAGTTTTACTTTAAGTAGTCTGTAGGTGCATATCAATGTTAATATGCTATTTTGTTAATTGCAGTATATTATACTATGTATCTGCATCCTATAATAATGTTTTCATTTCACTTCTCAATGTGTTTTAGTAAATAACAACATAACGTTATTTACATTGATTTATTCATTCATAGGTGCCAAACCTAGAGTGGCAGGGTAGGATACAATTTAATGAAATGCATTAACTAGTACGTGTGTCCAATTACCCCTGCCTCATCTGCATTTCAAAATATTGCACCTATGCATTAATTTATTAATACTAACTAAAAAATATAACATACCTTTTTGTGCATAGGATGCAGTGGATTGGGCAGACGCCATTATAACTGCTGGTGGAGATGGAACTTTTCTATCAGCTGCCAGCAAAATATTAAATCGAAATAAACCTCTCATTGGCATCAACACTGATGCAGAACGGTATAAGTTTTGTTTACTTAACTTAAATTTTTGTTTTATTCTATTTATATGTGTTTTTTTTGTTATTTGGTCTTGAATTTTTTTGCTAATGTTTGGGCTATCTGTACATTTTTTTAATATGTGTTTTATTTTTTATGTTAAACTATCCTTTTAGTTCGGAAGGACATTTATGTCTGCCAGCCAAATACAGCTACAGTCTTGACGAAGCTTTGGATAAGATTTCAGAAAGTCGTTTCAGGTAATTCTTCATAATAAAATATGGGTTAAAACAAACTAAAAATTAAAAAAAACAGAAATTTACAAAAAAATTCAATATTAACTTTTTGAGAGAAAATTTAGAGTCTGTAGTTATCAACAGAATTTTGTTTAGTGGTAACTCAAGTATATAAGCAATTCCTCTGTTTAGGTGGTTGTACAGACAGCGGTTAAGGGTCACAATGACCGGCACAGAAACAAATTTTGAAGCTCTTGAAAATGGACAAATCCTTCAACACAGAATGCGTGAAAGATTACAACGAACCGCTGCAACTTATTTTAGTGTTGATGATTCTGATGATGACTCGTTTTTAATCGATCGTGAAAAACAGCGTCTTGTCCAAGGTTAACATTTTTTTAGTCTTCGTTTGAATAATTTTGGTTTTCTTATCATATTTAAAAATGTTAAATAAATACGACCTATAATATGTTTATATTAATAAAAAAATGTTTTTTTTTCAACAGGTTCACCATCCGTACAGCAGAAAGTTTACAGTAAAAAGTTACCAGTCCTTGCTTTGAATGAAATATTTATTGGGGAATCACTTGCCTCAGTGTAAGTTTTAGAAAAAAAATTGCATGTTCTTTAACATGAGTACCCAATACAGTGCATTGACCAAATCACACAGAATGACTTGAGTTGACACCATTAATTCTATTTCCCAGCCCCTCTTACTATGAGTTCCAAGTAGATGACGGACCACCTGAGAAACAGAAGAGCTCGGGTATATGTGTTTCCACAGGCACAGGTTCAACTGCATGGTCGTATAACATATGTAGATTGCATAAAGAGTCTGTCAGGTCAGTTTTGGAAGCAGCAAGTGATATAGCAAGCAACAACAACAAAACTGTCCCGGTTGACCCAGATTTAGTAAATGATGGTAAGTGTAAAAATATTGAAGAACTTTTTTTTAATTATACAATAATCAAGTAGGGTGTACTCTTATGTAAAATTTGTAGTTCTTAAAAATTCGACATATCTTTTTATACATGTAGTGACCGAAAAATTTGCCCGTTCGTTTATATTTGAGGCCAGTATACCTAAGATGTTGTACGCTGTTCGAGACCCAATGCAAAACAAGGTATATTCATGCAACAAACCATATGGAACCGGCAACAAGATACATGTTCGGTAAGTTGGGTTTTATAACTGGAGTTTTAAGAATCGTTTTTGGCATTTCCGATAAAAAACATAAAAGTCTGAATGTGTATAATACGGTTTTCATTTCAAACGTTTTGGTTTTTTAAAAAAGCTAAAACCATTGTTAGTGATATCAGAAGTAAAATTTTATCTTTTTTTTGACTTTTGATTCACTAAAGAAATATTTGATATAAAAATCTTTTTATCATACAAAGGGCTGTCATGTTTGTATTAAAGCTGACCAGAAAGTGTTTTATGCACTTCTAGGGTTAACCCATAAACTTCTACGTAGGCTGTTTTTACATACGTACCGGATTTGAAACATTGTCCTTTACTACCTAACGTAATATTACATTTGACAATTTCCTGTTGTCATGGCATTAATCACGTTGTATACGTCAAAATACTACTGTTTTGACAGTCTGCTGAAGTAGACCGCACGAAATAACGTGATGTATCTCTGTCGGTGTGCTATATTGACGCCTGAGCCCAAAACATTCGCTAATTTGCCATTTCACGCAGGTCTCGATGTTGGGATGCAGCTCTGTGTATAGACGGTGACACGTCGTTTGTTTTTAACGACGGTGCTTCAATAAATGTACAGATTCTGCCCGAAGACGCTTTGAGGACCGTTGTTCTTGATGAAGATTAATCTATGCAACCGTTTTGCCTTTTCTAGCTTTTTACAGGTCCGTGAAGTAACACGGTTTTAGTAGATGTTGTGAACGGAGATACAACTATCGGTGTCCGCGATTTCTTTATCGCAATGTGTTTAGTGGTGATAGAAATACCAGATTCTCGACAATCTCCTTCTACCAGATACGGCAACGACCAGAATTCTTTATATTTTCGCAACTATCATACAACTAGCCTTTCATGCTCATACCTACATTTTGTATCCTTTCTTGCGAGTTTTGTCCAAAAAGGTTTCGTTCTGTCGAAAAAGGTTTCCTGCTTGCACTATCATATTCGGGTAACATCACTTGCGCGCAATTCATAAACGTGTCATAAATAGTCTATTAAACATTTTACAACAATCGGTTTTATCTCTCTAAATCCTGCTCAAAATGGTCGCTAGAACTTTATTGCTTTGGAAATACAGCGTCTGATTATGAAAGCAGATTTGGCTTAAAACACAGCAGCGTTCAGTTTCAGCGTAGATGTGAAATTGGTGAAGCGTAATTCATTTGTTCAAGTTGGCGAATTTTCTTCATTACTATTTTCTTTTCACTTTGTTGCTTTGGAAATGCAGCGTCTGATTATGAAAGCCATTTGGCTTAAAACACGGCGGCAATTAGTTTGGGTGTAGCAGTTGCATTGGTGAAGCGTAGTTCATTTTTCAAGTTGGCGAATTTTCTTCATTACTATTTTCTTTTCTCTGTCGCATCTTTTAAAAAAAATATGACACTTAACGATTCTACAGGCACTAAACTCGAGTACTTTTTATAAAATCTTACTTTTTTCGGCTGAGCGCCTGCACCAGTATTATTACCATCCAGATGCGAACCTGCAGTAGTTTTTTTTTTTTTTTTTTTTTTTTTTTTTTTTTTTTTTTTTTTTTTTTATTATAATAAAAAGGCGCAACAGCACAGTTGGTTGAAAATACACAGCAGCAAATAGAAAATACAATGTATATAATTGACTTTTAAAAGTTACTCCATTTTAAGTTATGCACATCTTTCTTATTTTTGCTTTTTGCTATTATCCATTCTTCGTTTTTCATTCTGTTTACATCACTTAAGAACATGTGCAATTTCGGTTCATTCTTTGCTACTTTAGAGCGGTATACACAAAAGCGAGCACATAGTAATAAGCAAGAAACTATCGGGTTATCAATCACTCCAAAGAGAAAATGCTCATCTTGAAATACAAAAGGGGTGCGTAAAGTGGCACATATCCAGTCGGAAACTTCTTTCCAGAATAAAATTATTTTAGGGCATGTGCAGAAAATATGATGTACTGTTTCCAGTGCACTCTCACAAAAAACGCATTGGCCTGAGTCAACAATTCCGAATTTGAATAGTTTATCATTTGTTATTATCGCCAGGTTGTTTACTTTTATTTGGAATGAGCGGAATTTTGTTTTTAAGGTACAGAAGTAATTGGTTTTGTATATTTTTTTCCAATCAGGGTCGATACCTAGTAACGTGGCCCACGTTTGGCCCTGTTTATTTGTCTGCTCGCAGGATATATTCACTAATGTCTTATATAGATGTTTGGTGTTATGGCAGTCCATCACCGTTTTTAGCAGTTTTTCGGGTATTCTCTATATTCTGTTTGATTTGCTGGAGGCGATTCCTCCCTGTCCCATTCGTCCGGGATAGCTTTTATAAGCCGGTTGTAGCTCCAAAAATCTGTCTCCTTATATGGGACCTTCCATTTTTTTATTATTTCGTTGTATCCCATGTATTCGCCTTTTTCGTTAATAAGGTCATGATAGGAGGAGATGCCATGAGTTAAAAACTGTTCGATTAAAAAGCTTTGTTGTTTCGTTTTAATTTTTGGGTTTAACCACAATAGCCGTGGGTCCGTACGGTAGTCCGAAATTATCCCTTTCTTAAACAATCGCCGCAGTAGAATTACTGATTTGTGTGAGGCGCGCAGTGGGAATATGCGCCGAAAGTCGGCACAGCCATCTCTCATTGGTGATAACATAGCGACGGTCATGATGTTTTGGTCGACAAACTCTTTTTCTATTAATTTCCAGGGAGCGTGGTAATTTGGGTCTAGTACGTTTCTTATCCATCGTAGGTTCAGTGTTAAAAGATATGTTTCGATGTCGATCATACCAGCCCCGCCTCTTTCTATGTCTGTGCACATTTTTGTACGATTTATCTTTTCCCACTTAGATTTCCAGACGAAACGAAATAGTTTCTGTTTTAATTTGTTAATAAACGTCTGCGGTGGTATTTCGGGTAAGACTGTAAGTTTGTAGGTGAGGATGGGAATGATGAGGGATTTTATGACCGTTATTTTCCCGAGAAGCGTCAGTGCACGACTAGACCAAATGTTTAAACGAATGTCGACTTTTTTTATGATAGTGGCGGAGTTAAGCGTGAAGATTCTTTTACTTTGCATTTCCAGTGGAATGACAACCCCGAGATATGTTATTTGATCATTAGGCCATGCGAGACCTTCATTGCCCATTGGGCGCATTGTACAATTCCGTTTCGTTCCTACGTAGAATGCGTTTGATTTATTCAGATTAGTCACAGAGCCAGAGGCATGACCAAAACGTCGCAGTATTTGGAAAATTAGATTAAAATCCTGTAGATTGCCCCTCGTGTATATTACCGTATCGTCGGCCAGTAGAGAGAGCTTTGTTTCATGACTATTAATATTTATACCTTGAAAGGGTGATGCTCGTAGCTCGATCGCCAGCATTTCTATAGCCATAACGAACAGAGTAGGAGACAGAGGGTCGCCTTGCCGGACACCCCTGCGTATATCAAAATACTTCGACACATACCCGTTGTTTGTGACAGCACATTTTGGCGCATCGTACACTGTCCGAATCCACTTTATAATTCTACTACCGAATCCAAATGCTTTTAACGTTTCGATTATATATTCCCAGCTTATTGTATCAAAGGCCTTATACATGTCTACTGAAATAATAGCTCCCGGTATCTGTTTTAGGTCGCAGTACTCAATCATATTAAACATGAGCCGAATATTATCTCCGATATATCGTCCATTTATGAAACCGTTCTGGTCCTTGTGGATCAGATCGTCTAAGAAGCATTTTATGCGGTTGTTTATTACTTTTGAGATAATTTTATAATCTGAATTTAGAAGGGTTATCGGTCTGTAGTTTGTCGCATAGTGTGGGTCCTTGTCTTTTTTCTGTACAAGTGTAATGACACCTTGTGTTTGGGTTGTGGATAAAATACCTGTTTTTTCCGAGAATTGAACGGCTTGCATGAATACGGGTTTCAATGTCGGCCAGAACGCTTTGTAAAATTCGATAGGAAGGCCGTCGTTGCCTGGTGATTTATTGTTCCGCATTGAATTAATTGCGAATAAGCACTCTTTTTCTGTAACTTCGGTTTCAAGCACCATACTTTGCTCTGGGGTCAAGCGAGGCGGGGAAAGGCTTGCGAGATGAGCAGCGATTTGTTTAGTATTCCAATTTGTGCGATTTGGCTCATATAGTTCCTGGTAAAAGTTTGCTAGTTCCGCTATTATTGCCGATTGGTTTGTTATTTCCCGGTTATCGCTTTTAAGTCTAAAGATAGTATTTTTCTCTCTGCGTATTCTTTCCAGGTTTAGGAAGTATTTTGTGCTTCTTTCTCCCTTCTCGGTCCAAAGCGCCCTACTCCTCACGATTGCGCCCATGGTCCGCTTTTCTACTAAGGTATTAAGCATGTTCTTTTGAGCTTCCCTTTGTTGTAAAAGTTCCGTCGACGGGTTGATTATACTCGTTATTTCGGATTCCGTTTTTTTAATTTTATTTTCAATCTCTTTTTGTTCAGCTTTAAGAGCTCGTGTCTTTTCCGCGCAAAATTTGATTGTTACTCCTCTCAGATGGCATTTTAACGCATCCCACCTCAGCGTCGGCTTAAACTGTTGCGGGGGGTTAAATGTACAAAATTCTTTAATTTCTGCCTTAATCATTTTTATGTAGCGAACATCAGATAACACAGTCGAGTTCAGTTTCCAAGTACCCCTACCTCGTGGGTTAGGATCAAGCATAACCTCAAATGTAGCGACGCAATGATCTGAGTTTACGCCGGGAACTATGGACGCAGCACGCAGTTTTGATAGGACGAGTTTGGAGACTAAAAAGTAATCAATTCTACTAGCGGCGTATGGGTTGTTTTGGATGCGCGTGAAAACCTTTAGACCAGGATTATTAAATCTGAGTGGGTCTGAAAGGTTATGAGCAGTCATATTGGTTGTTAAAACGCGGTGGGAGTTTTTGTTTCGAAGGGTTGGGATGTTTCTGTCTAGCGCAGGATTTATCGTTACATTGAAATCTCCTCCTATTATAGTAGCTCCGGTATATTGGGTAATAAGCAGCTTTTGAAATAGGTCCTCGAAAAACTGAGGTTCATCCCTATTGGGGCCGTATATGTTTGTGATGGTTAATATCGTGCCGTTAATCTTTATCGTTGCCATTAACCACCGTCCGATAGGATCCGCAGCGTGGGTAAGCACTTCATATGACAGTCTTTTGTTAAAGAGTATTGCTACCCCCCTACTGTTATTGGTACCGTTGGCCCACAGAATTTCCCCTTGCCATTCCATTTCCCAAAGTTTTTGTTTCTCTCTCGAGCAATGCGTTTCTTGTAAAAAAGTTATACAGTATCGTTTGTTTTGTAAATAGCGAAAAATAGTTTTACGTTTTTTATCATTTCTTAGACCAGCTACATTAAAGGTTGCAAAATTTACAGTCATTGGAAAGTTGTTATTAAAGTTTTCTAACACCAATATCAACATCGTATTCATATTCAAAGCCACAGCTACATTTAAATGGTGCTTGCGGTTCTATTTCTTTGATATACCTTTTTCCGCAATCGCAGTGGATTAGGCGACATTTGCATTTAGCGTTAGTGCAAGCTTTACTTAAGGGTTTACCAAGAAGAACGTTAAATTGGTTGCATTTACAATGTGTGGAGTACCTTTGGCAGTTCGCACATTCGTATGTTCCATCTTCCAATCTGTATTCTGGTTGTATCGTTTTACAGCACGGCATCAATAGCATAGTTTCCTTGCATACTGGGCATGCAGTTGATTCACTATCGAAGCTTGTGAGGAATAGGTCGCTTCCACAGCACACTTTGGATATCAAAAATTCGTTGCTGCAGCTCCAGCAGAAGTAGCTTTCGGTTTGTTCTGTGGTGAGTCCTTCCATATTGCACTTTGGGCAGTTTACCGGTAGTTTTTTTTCACTGACGCTAGCCGACTTGACTCTAGTGTTTCTTTGGTCATCAGGGCTGGGATAAGCTCTCTTGATTCGAGCAGCGGTTGTTTCGCTCTCCATAGCAGTTGACGCCTCCTGCGAGTCACGCGCTACCTGCGGCAGCGTGCTGGCGTTCTTATCTCTGACGTCAGGTAGCCTCGCACTGGCTGTCGGAGTATTCAGCTTCAGGCCGGACTCTTGCTCGAGCGTGGCAGTTTCGAGACGAGGGAAGTCGCTTTTTCTCTGTTTGCAGTCTGCTTGTTTGTGACCTGGTTTTGAGCAATATTTGCATGTAATCTTTTGGCCAAAGTATGAGACATAAAACTCAAGATTGTTAACTACGATATAACTGGGAATCGGGTTTTTTTCCACATCTTCTCTTTTCATTGTTATGTATCTGACTCCGGTCTTGAACCCATCTTTATCTATTTTGTGAGTGCTTTTAATTGGTTTGCCATATTCCTTTTCAATGTGTTCCAGCAGCGTTTTCTCAGGAAAGGGTATTGGAACCCATCCTATTACTACATTTACAATGTCGGATTCGTACAGTCGAAGGCCGTAAATTTCGTTTACTGTCGTTAACTTTTCGAACAGATCCAGAACATTCTGCCTGGTAACACAGGTGACATCCACTTTGTTACCTTTCATTGCTGCAATGCCAGCTATTCTGTTTTTTGTAAAACCTGCTTCTTTTAACAGAAATATTATCTCGCTTCTTGACATTAGCTTGTTCGTTCTAAACATAAGGCATGTTGGTCTTTTAAACACTATTCCTGGTGTATTAGCTGCCACCATCTGAGCGAAGCTGGCCCTTTCAGGTGCTGCCCTTGCGGACAACCGTCCGCTAGCCATACTAAACGTGAAATGCGAACCTGCAGTAGACCCAGTCGATGTTGATTGCAAATCATGTGCTGCTTGTTGTGGCTGATAAGGTAATATCGATGGTCTGTTCTGTTGTTTTGAACGAAAGTCCGCAACAGTTCCTCTGTATATTAGCTTTGGCTGCGTATCGTTATGTTTGTTCCAACCTGGCAGTGGCAACCCTGACGTTTTTTGGGCAATTTTGGTATTAGTCGCTTTATGATGAGATATCGTACAGTAGGTTAGGGGAAGACGGAATAGCTTTAGCACATACTGTCCAAATATCCCGATCGTGTTTAAACAAATAGCAATGGTCTATGAGAGTCGTGAGGATATGGTTTTATAATTCATTGAATGTTATTTGTTTACCACTATAATGAGACAAGAAATCAGAGAAGGTGTTCCATCTTCCCTCACTCTATATACTATATATAAAATAGCGAGGAAAGATGGCTTATATTTTCAACTGATTTCTTGTCACATTTGATGGTGAACAAGAATATTTAAAGAATTTTATAACCGTAGTCCCGCAACTCTAAAAGAGCGGTATTAATAAAAACGATCATGAAATTTGGGAATTAGGTGCCAACGGTATTCAATCTTGCCCACGGTATTATCGGTTTTCATACAATAAACGTCGGGTATGGGTACCTCGGAATGAAGGATCTAGTGTTGACGTGCTGGTTGTAGAACTCTGATCGTCTGTATGTAAGAAAGAGTATAGTTGAGTTAGTAGTCTATATACAGTCATTGTATAAACGTACAACCTCTTGCTACAGAACTCATTGCACTGTTTGGCATTTCTCTATAATCCACGTATTCCCGTATGTCGTTTGAAACCGGCATTACGACGTTAATTAGACCCTTTATGAATTTCTTATCCTCATTCGTCAACGTGTTATTTTTCTCAAGTGTAAACTCCAGCAAATAGTAAATCACCTGTAATGGCCACATACCTTTCAATATATAGTAGGGTGGTGGGGGGAAGAAACCTTGTCATTCTCTTTACTCATCCCACTTGGTAGTAAACAAAGAACATTCAAATAATTATAAAACTATATCCTGACGAATTCCGTAGACCGTTGTTATTGTTTAAAACACGATCAGATTATTTGGATAATACGTGCAAAAGGTGTCCCATCTCCCCCCGTCCTACTATTATATGATCATATGTTTAAGTCGTTGGCGTTACGTCATTCATCCGAAGAATTCCCCTTTCCAAGTCAATGTTTTTCTCTTTTGTGAACTCGTAGACCTGTCGTGTATAGAATATTTTATTGTTTCCGTTACATTATATTGAGGTAAAATGGTGCATGTTTTCATTATCTTTTTTCGTCCTATTTGGTAGTAAACACAGGATATTTATTTTTCCGCAACTTCGTGACTGCAAAATAGCGTTGTAAATTGTTTAAAACACTCTAGAAATACATGAAAATATGTGATTTTTGTTCTAAGGGTATCCCATTTTCTTTCAGACTACTAATCAGATAAAATGCTGTTATATTTTGTATATATACGCACCAGTTTTTGGTTTTCTTTTTTCAAATGTGCGATGTTTCCCTGAAACGGAAACTTATTGACCCTTAAGAATAGTACACATAAAAAAGATTCACTTACAAGTAAAACTTTCGTAGTTTCGCGACACTTGTCAGGGTTTTCAAACACGTTTGCGTCTTCCATCTTTCGTAGTTCTTCCACGACTTCATTATATTCATCCATGTAAATTGCCCGGCAGTACAGACTTTAATATTTAAATTTAATCTTTAACACTTCTGCATATAAACTTTATTATATATAGTACTCTGGGGTAAGATGGGGAATCGTTGCCACCTATATACCCCATATTTACTGATTGTACAGTTTTAACAACTAACAGCGCTCTTTTGAAGCCGCGGAGCTACAGTTATAATTATATATTGTAAACTAAAACATGTCCCAATTTACCCCACCCTTATACTATTCAAGCCATGACACCGAAACATAGCCAAGTTTTCTGTATATACATATAAAACGCAGCGCCAAATTACAGTGCTATAAAGGCAACCTTTACCTGAATAAAACTCTATACCTAAAACAGCAGTTTCATATGCTGTTGTTCGTGTATCAACTACATCACTCAAATAATTTCCACCTTTATATGCGGGCAAACCAAACTGAAAGTCAACGTAACTGCTGTATAGTAAATGATTTATTACCAGTTAATAATTAAAATGGCGTTTTAATTTAATTCTATACGCAGGTGTAGGAAAAATACATTTAAACAAATATCAGTTTCAACAAGCTTTCGCTTTGTGCCGCAGGTTTATTGTGAGGACGGTAGCCTATATACGGTTACTTAATTCTCGGGAGGACGACGATAAGGTTACATAATTGTATAAATAAATTTCACTACTACTAAGCAGAACGATAAAACAATGAAAAATGGACTATTTTACGCCAACCATAACCACGCCTTTAGTTAAAGCTGGAGTTAATACGTCGAATATCACCACCACAATTATTAGACTCTTGCGTTGATGAGTCGTCTCCAACTGGGTGTGTATGACTGCGTTCACGGTCTTCTTCTGACGTTGGGCTCGGTGGAAACATTTTCTCTAATTCCTCGATTTCCATAATCTGTTTATACAAAAAGCAAATCAAATTTAATACAGTTGTGAAATTATGTACTGTTAGTACTACCAGTTCTTGATGTTGATCTTTTGCCTGCTTGATTTTATTCTGTAAAATAATGCCAAAATCATAAGGAAAGTTATTACAAAAATAAATTGCAGGTTTTGCCCACCAATAAATCCTTAAAACGATCATGGCAAAGAATCGGATTGTCATATAAAAATTCCTCTTCTGCTTTATTTAGTTCAATGTCCAGTTCACGCACAATATCCGTGGTAAATAATACACTGCTCGTTCTATTAAACACCATATAGTAAGGTGGGGGAAGATGGGACACCTGTTTATCCAATTTCTCTTCCAATTTGGTAGTAAGCAAAAAACATTCAAAGAATTATGAAACTGTATGTTCATAACTCCCATGCACCGTTGTTAATTGTTTAAAACACGATCAGAATATTTGGATATTATGTGCTAAAGGTGTCCCATCTTCCCCCACCCTAGGCTTCTATAGACTATAAGATGGGATAACTTTAGCACCTAATAACCCGTATTTACTATTTGTGTTTCGAACAATTAACAATGTCCTTTTAAAGTCGTGAGGGTGTGGGTATATAATTCTGTGAACATTCTTAGTTCACTTCCAAGTTGGACAAGAAAAAAGAATAAAAACGTCTTGCACCAAGATGCTATAAGTAAAACTATGCTTTGCTTGATTTTAAGTTTCTTACAATGTGTTATATGTCTTCTTGCTTATATAGGTAGATAACATTTAAGGCAAATAACGACTATGTTTATAGTGACACCTCGAAAACGATTACGTACTAATTAAAACTTACTCTGTAGAGTTAGGTCCGCCACCATTTTGTAATGGTCGCGTATGTACTGCATTTGATCTACCACGAGTATGATTTGCTTGTTGTCTTAACCCTTCCAACTTAACGGTCTAAAAAATATGTGCAGCTTTTATTGTACTGTGTTTATCGAATATTGGTATTAAACAAAGAACATTCAAAGAATTATAAAACCGTATATCTTCGCGTACGACTCCCATACAGGATATTATATGCTAAAGGTGTCCCATCTTACCCAAAAGTACTAAATATAACGACTGTCATTTTACCCTTACTTTTGCTTTTCTACAATATTCTGATCTTCCTTACTGTGACAAAAAAGATAAAATAAAATCATTCATTAAACTCTACAGAGTCTACAACCTAACTTACCAGTTTTCTCCTTTCATTATTCCATTCCAAATGCTTAACCTATAAGAAAAATGTTACAGTCAAACGTAACAATGACGAACAGCCTAGTTTTATGTACAAGATAACAAGTTCATATATACATACCACTAAAACTTTATGGACTTTTCTGCGTTGTTCAAGGACACCAAAAATATTTTCACGAACCATTTTTTCCAAGTCCTGTTCAGCGCTGTTTCTCCTGCTCATTTTTAAGTTGTTTAACCTAATGTAGTGTATGATAACCCGGGTGCGACGGTTATATATACATTACACAATAACTTTCGTTTCAGTGCGTTCGTAATGTTGCAACTTGTGTTTACGTTTGTATTTGTTTAAGTTTGTATTATGTCCAAAGTAGGCTACACCAAAGAACATAGATATCAGCAAGTAAGAACAAGGCCGCCATCTTGTTTCCCACATGTTTCCCCGCTCAAACATCGTTGAACTTCACAAGCGTAAACCGACATATTTGCTCATTTTTGAGCAATGTTTGGGTTATATATGTTACACAATTATATATATATTTAACGTATTTGGCACCGGCATTGCATAAGTTTTAAATACTGTATTTACCTTTAAAAAGCGAATGCTTGAGTTTTGGTTGGGTTGTAAAATATTCAATTATTTTCAATTTTGATGAATCATAAATGTTTCCCGTATCCTATAATACAACTATTGAAACAAAAAATGAATAAAGGTCTAAAAAGCAGTAAAATATGCAAAATATCCGTTTGGTGCCCATGCTGATTCATGCATTTCACGCCTGATGTGGGAAACAAGATGGCGTCTATTGACCATTGTTTTCAAACAATGGGTTTCCTTACTTGTTGTATATCTATTTACTTTGGGCTACACGGCATACTGTTACAATATACCAATACGTTTATATATAATTTAATGCAGTTTTCACATTTACCAGCAAACAATTTTGCCTCTTTACTTATAGTAGGGTGGAGACATATAAGACACCTTTTCATTCTATTTTATCGTTTAATTTTGTAGTAAACAAACAACGTTCAAGGAAATATAAAACCATATTCTCACGACTCACAAGAAGCCAAGGTTAATTGTTTAAAAAACGATCAGGATATTTGGATATTATGTGACAATGGTGTCCCATCTTACCATACATTATTTCAATTTGTTTTGCTTGATTATATATATGTTGTATTGGTGAACTTTGACCTATTTTCCTATCGTAAGAAACGGTTGCATTATAGCGGGTAAACATAATTATATATATAGTAAACAAATATATAGGCTCATAAAAAACTAATTAAAAGATAAGGTTTAATGATTCCAAAGAATACACAAAGAGTGCGTGTAAGTGGTTACTTTGTTTCGCTTTTATTAAGTTTCTGTTTTGAAACAAAACAAACTTAATTTACTGACAGCGTCAACAAACACTCGTTTCTAATACGTTTTATAACTCACCTATTTTAAAGTAATGGTTTTTCTCAGGTTTGGTAATTTGTTTTCTTAAGATTGGTGATAGGCTTGTTAATAGCCTATAATGTTGTGTATAGAGCGCTATGGTCTTTTGAATGCCACCCTGAATGCCAATAGGTAAAATTTCAATTGTCCTCTTTAAATCTATTGCCTTGGTTATCAGTACGACTAAGCAGATATTAATATTGTGTTCACAATGACCTCAAAAGTTGTGTGTATATTTATTATTGTTTCGTATTTTATACAGAGCAACATTGCTCTAATGTCATTATTAAAATAAAACGCGTTGGTCTCTTTAATTAAATGCAAAAAAATATATTAAAGGGCCTAAACACACCCCACGTCACTTTCATTTTTTATGGTAAATTCATAAAGCGACCGTTTTATTGATTCCAAAAATACTTTGCTTATTAAAATTGGTCCAGTATAGGCGGAGATATTCGTCCTCAAACAGTGATCTCTAGCGCTATCCTTTTTTTACTACGAGCTTCGTGATTGTGACGTAGGAACGTACTAGTCACGTGACTGATTCATTCATTAAAGCGAAACCTGCGTTTTTTTTGTGCTTTTTTGCGTTTTTTTAGTTCTCTCGTTTTTCGCTGAAAATACTGCCTCTCGCCTTTCTGAATGAGAGCGACCACGCTTCAACAATTTTGTGACGTGTTTGTCACGTGGGTAGTACACTTCTCAATTTTTTTCGCCACGCAACTTTCAAATCAGTTTTTTGAATTTTACGGTGTTTGAGCTGGAATATCTTTGGTTATACAGAACCGATTAAAACAAGTAAGGTGTCGTTGGAATTAGAAAAACACACTCTATCGATTAAAGCGAAGTACATTTGGGGTGTGTTTAGGCCCTTTAAATTTATATTTTGTTTAATGAGTTTATGTAACATAATTTCGTAACGTCCAAAGGAATATATACAAAGGTTGTCAACTGTCTTAATACAATAATACATACACAAGAAGCGGTAATTGTAGTGTTATATACTACATCATATGACTCGTTGTATATCATTTTGTACAATACAAGTTTTGCGTAACCAGCAGCAGCATCAGGTGTTTACAATTATATGTCGTAACTTCCTTTGTTGAGTGTTTTGCGCCAAGCGCGCACAACCTTCTTCCGTAATCCACTTGATTCATCTAAGCTGGTATTCGAATCTGCTGTAAAAATGCAACATATATAGCTATGTGGGGTAAGATGGACACCTGAGCACAAAGTATTCAAATATCCTGATGGTGTTTTAAGCAATTGAGAATGGTCTGTGGAAGACGCGAGGATATACAGTTTTATTGTTTGTTTACTACCAAATTGGACGAGAAAATAGAATAAAAAGGTATCCTGTCTTCATCCCCGCCCTACTATAAAATATGGGGTGTTTTTAACGACTGTCGTAACTATCTTGTTTAAAGAAATTTGTTAATCGTTACAATCTAAAGAAATAAATATAGAATTATATATGTTAATAATGTTCTTTGCCGTACAAAGTGAATGAAAAATAATGTTAAAAATACTTACTTGGAAAATCAGAGAAAGATAGGGCTCGGAATTCCATCTCACTCGACATATTTACAATAGACGAAGCAAAATCGCCGTTTGCTGGTTGAATTTGGCGGTGATGATTTCCAAGCGATTCCACAGGACCAGGCAGTGTAGACGGATTCTGGTCACCATCTGCCATTTGTAGACTTCGTTCTTCGGTTAATACAGCCTCAGGAGCAGCAGGACTGGATACTGTAGGCGGCCTGTCGAGTAATTTTGATAATATGCTTAATATTGAAAAGTCATTAGCAGCTAACCTTGCATGACGATCAGCTAGCAGCTAACCTTGCATGACGAATTACTATACTATACATTAGAAACAGACAAAACGCACCATATTTTGTATCTTGAATTTGAACATAAACGTTCTCGTCGGGATACGTCTGCTGTTCCGTGCCCAATATAACCTGCAGCAAACGGCTTTCGCATTCTCCTTGAACTTCCATTGTTTCATTGTTTTGATACCACATCTTTTGATGCTTGATCTTTAACGCTTGTATAACCTGTATAAATAGTTACATACATAGTAGACCCATGTGATAATAAAATAACCAATTAAAATGAGCACACATCTAAATAATCAGCTTAACCAAACATACCGCATCACGATCAGCAACTTTTTTTTTCAAACCTTCATTTTCCTGCTCCAACTTTTCCATTTTCTACAAAAAAGTTAATATTATTGACAGTCACACACACACGGTAAATTTTACAAACCTCGCTTAAGTAACGTATCTCAAAAGCCTGTCTCTCGTCAAAACGTTGTTCTCTTGGATCGTTTAAGTTTGGCTTTGGCTGTTTCATACTTGTGGTTTTTTCTTGTAACACCAAAACCCAACTAAATTTGACTCTTTATATATAAACCTCTTTATATACAGAAAACTGTTTTATCGAAACAAAGATTCTTTTTTAATATATAAAATAATAATAATTCTACAAACCAATACAACAATTCTTTGCATGGTTACCTGGACATTTCAAATACTGTTATGAACATACAAGTGTAGAAAAACATATTCGGGTGAAATAGGGTATTTTTTATTGTTTTTCACTTAACTATACAAATACGTATATGGTCTACAGACTCTACACACGATATGAAGCCTGACTATTTATTCTCCCATAGGGCGCAATATACAGTACTGCGAGGTAAGTTGGGACACATTTAACACTTAATATCTAAATACTCTGATCGTGTTTTGATCAATTAACAACGGTCTATGGGAGTCTTAAGTATACGATTTTATGATTTTTTGAATGTTCTTTGTTTGTTGCCATATGGTACGAGAAAACAGAATGAAAATGTGTCTCATCTTTTCCCACCCTACTACTGCTTTCATCTGGTCCAAGGGTTCTCAAACGTATCTACTCGCGTACCACTTTTTGGGTTATGCAGCGTTCTCGTATCACCTACATGCTAAATAAGGCTCGTGAATATTAAACAAAAATTCATCAAACCTTTACCGCCCTCGCTACAGTGTCAATACACCCAGAAATTAAAATTCAGTAGTGCATTGATTTCCAACGCATAGCCTGATCAATTTCTCAGGTAAACAGGCTCCTCCATGTTACAGCACCATTTGGTAATTGCGTAAACTGTTCAGAAACTGAAATAAATAAATCAACAAAGTCGCCCATAGGTATACACAACAATATAGTTCCGTATTGCACTATAATTTGCTTAGCGACAAGAGCAAACATTTATTGCATCATTTTCAAATATTAACTTTGCCGACTCAATGTTGTCAGTCGTTGACGCCATTTTGTGTGTTGACCAAAGATGTCGTTGTTATACTACGAATGCCTTTTGTTTGCTATGGAGGAGCTAGAAACGTAACGTAACTTCCACGCGCAGACGTGTAAATATACGTAAAGGCTGGGGTAAGATAGAACATCTTTTTAAAATTGTCAACCGTAAAGCATAATATTCTTTCGGGTATGCTATTATCAAAGGTCCACACAACCTTTGTTGTATATAAAAATAGATCAAAAATGGCGTCCAAACTTAGTGGGACCATTCTAGAAGTACTGAGCATTCTACAACGTTTTTTAAAAAATCCCCGGTTTTTATTAAAGAGCCTTCCAGAAAAACGGAAGTTAGTTATATGGCCACCCGTATGATATTGGTAAAGTACATTTCTTGTTAGATACTACTGAGCTCATTTTACTGGACTAGATACGTATATTTATTTGTTTTGTTTCTGCAGGTATTTAGTTCCGCGTTTTGAGTTTACAATCGATTAAGTATGTCCAGACTGGACTACAGTAAATGGGATCATATTGAAATCTCCGACGACGAAGATGAAACACATCCAAACATTGACACACCGAGTTTGTTCAGATGGAGACATCAGGCAAGAGTAGAACGAATGGAAGAGCAGAAAAAGGAAAGAGAGCAATTGGAAAAAGGTTTGTATATTTGTTCCTTTTTTATTCACATGTTGAGTTAGGAGCCATATTGCTATAATTTGTTTGATCAGACAACTGTTGCGAAATCTAAACATTGGAGCTAAATAGCTCTATTTCACCCTAAGACGTTCTGGAAACATGCAGTTTTTCTTTTTTAGTCAAACGAAGTCCTACTTTTCTTAAAATGCAATAAGAGAAAAATGAAAACAGTATCAATAAGTTATAGGATACGGATACATTACATTGATTTAGGCTGCTTACCCTGTCACACCTATTTCGACAGCCACCTAACATGTTGTATTTGTTGTTTCCAGGCAAACAAGCACATAAGCAGAAGCTTCAAGAAGTGGAACAGAAATTGAAGAGCCAAGCTCTTAGTGAAGCGGATGTAAAAAAGATGAGCATGACCAAGGAGGAGCTCAAGAAACAAGAGGAGGAGTTCCAAAAGAAAGAGAGAGAATTGCTCAAAAAAGAGAAAGAGCAACCATGGAATATTGATACAATTTGTAAAGAAGGTTTTAGCAAATCAGTGATAAATAAGTAAGTTTATTTTATTTGGTATTTAGATTATTTTCTTATACATTTTTGGTTGTTGATTTTATTCTTTTTGCCTATCATACAAAACATGAATTTGGATATTTAAATTCATAAAATTTACTTTTTTTTGTAAATTACAATCATTGTAAATAAATATTTTATTTAAATAAGTTAAGAGCCTTAATGTGGAAAAGCAAAATCACCAATTTACATATGTGGTAACTCCTAAACAGCCACAAGGTGAATGAAACAACACACATAAAAACTAATGTTGCCCCGCCGCGCAAGAGGTTACTTTTTATTTATTTTGTGTCGATGTAGAAAAGCAAACGACGATGATAAAAATAAAACAGAAGAAGAATTATTTGAAGAGCAGAAGTTGTTCCAGCAAAAAAATGAAAAACAACTTCAACATTATGGGATGCTTAGTAAAGCAGCTGACAGTCGCAAGTAATTTATTTTATTAATAGTTTTGTTACTGCAGAAGTACATCTTATGTTGTGATGCTTTTATCCATTTTTCTTCCAAATATTGTTATTCTCCAAAAAATAGGGCAAAATAGATAAAAATTCACTGAAAGTAAGTTAGTAACGGATATCTAAATTTGACTAAAAATTAAAAATGTAAAAGAGTAACATGTATGTGAATATATGGCACATATATTCAAATGGTTTAGTAGTATTGCACTCTATTCTTTATGTAAATTTTTGTCAGATGTGACCAGTTTTTGTGACATACAACTTATTTCGATTTTTTTATCAATGTGAAAAACATATTGCGTAGATACTTGCAAGAAAACCCACACCTGGTTTCTGAGAAAGCAGCAAACTATTTGGTGATCTGGTGTATTGACTTACAAGTGGATGAGGTATGGTTAAGTTTAATTACATCCTTCATATATTTAGATACAAAGTAGAAAACATCTGTCACTAGATTCTTGACAACATGTCACCAGACTGTAAATCTCGATTTAGCTCATTGTCCAATGTTTATCTTTTTAAATCGCACTAAATCCATATGAATTTTAAATAAATATTGCATTTCATACAAACTTGGTATAGTAAACGCCTAGCATATGTGGAAGTACATAGCTGTTTTTTGTGTGTTTGGTGGTGTTTTTTATTTTTATTTTACTTTGGTTTTTGGTGATGACCAACAACAACATATATAAATGCCTAACTGGAGCACTAACTTTGACCAAGCAAGATACCTCATATATTACCAAGGTTTAGCATCGGGTGAGGTCCATGTTATAGAACCCTTAGCATTATAGTAGTAATAATAAAACAACTCTTGGCTATATCTCAGTGTTCCTAGCAGTAGAATCTTACCTTTATATAACAGAAAATGTGATAAAATCACTTAATATTTACCAGAAAACAAGTCTCATGGAACAAGTCGCCCACCAAACAATTGTCCTCCAATTTATCCTGCAACTTGCGAGCAAAATGGACACAGACCCGCGAAACTGCTTCAATGCTTTCTTCAACAGATTCGAAATGTCCAATGCTGATTACATGGAAAGTTTTAACGATGAGTTAAACTCTTTTAAAAAGAGGGTGAAAGGTGACTTGTTTTGACCTAAAACTGTTGGTTTATTTAGTTTTTACCTTGTAGTATTCTACTCTATGTGGGTGAGGTGCTTTTGGGTAAGGTCCTGCCAGATTTGGCTCATTACCCTAACACCCAGGCCCCTTTACCTCATAGTAAGACATAAAGCTTGGTAATTTTTATAGCGACACAGGTTACATAGAAGGCACAAAGTTTAATTCTTACTACGTAATAATATTCTGAAAATATTTAATGGGCCAATCAGAGACAGAATCAAAAACGAATTTTTGCACATGATCTATTTACTTCTATGTATAGTTTCTGTGTTATTCAATAAACATTTTCAGCAAATATTCCAGTTTTATTTTACTGTAAAAGATAAAAAATCCTGCCTTTTCTTCTTCAGAGAGAGCAGAAATTCGTATCCAGGAAGCGATAAAGAAATACGAGGAGGAAGAGAGACAGAAGGAGCTCGGACCTGGAGGATTGCATCCTGCTGATGTGATGGAAACGCTACCTGCGGTATGTCTCGCGGTGACGCGGCAAAGATAAAAGTGTTGAATTTGTAGCACATAGTATAATGATAAATTAATCGCATTGTCTTGTACTTGTGTCTTACATTTAAGACTTTACCTTTATAATTAACAAGATTTTTCAGATTAAACAATAATAAGCATATAAATATGTTTAGAAAATAATAATTCCCAGGTACAGTAACTGAGTATCTCATGTTAAAATTTGACCCCAAATATCTGCTCCCATAGCTTGTTACTTGTTACGCTGTGGGACCCACATAGAATAGAATGCCGGTTTTTATTTTTTTCTGCAACCTTAGATGTGTGTGCTGTGTACAGTTGTTGGTGTTTCTTTCTCTAGCAGAAAGGTTACTGGTTCGAGGCTCACCGATGTTACTATTGTGAGAAAATGTGTCTACGAGTAAAACACTTGTGCACTAACATAGTGTTGCAAATTGGCTGTTTAATTTGTCAGCCATACATTAATAAGAAGTTTTCAAACATTACTAGGAATTATCTGACTTGCTGTAAAATCCTATAGGAATACATTGCGAGTTAAATATCTTTTGAAATTTTCATTATTTACAGGTGCTACGTGAATGCTTTGAAAAGCAAGATATACCAATGTTACAGAAAGCCATCAGTGAAATGGATCAAGAAGAAGCTAAGTATCATATTAAAAGGTAATCATCTTGTAACTACAATATCTTTATGTTGTAATGTATAGGATGAGGCAGTGTATTACTGTAGAATAGATAGTAGACATACATGGAAGCAGATCTATTGAAAATGCCACCTGATTTTAAATCTTTCATACTTTTCAGATTTTAAATCTTTCAGATGATTTTGCTAATGTTTAGGAATATTATATTCTACCAACTAAACTGATATTTTTTATATTATGCTTTACTATAAATTTCACGTAGGGAAAATTGTGTTGTGTTCCAAACTTCCAATTAACATTGACATGAATTAATAAAGCTAAAAATACAAATAGGTAAACCATAAACCTAATATTTTAAGCAATATTCTTGCTTCATTAAAAATGTTAAAACTGTTATCGCAGCAATGTCAATGCCAAAAATTATATTGTGTTCTGAAAAAATGTTGCACTGATTTTATTAGCATTTTTCTTGCGAAAACTAACAATGGAAAAAACTAGAAAAAATTTGTTTGATGTAGGATTACAATATGTGGCCTTTAAATACTGAAATACTGCAGTTACTGCTAACACCCGAAGTCGTCACAAAGTGGTTGTGCAGTGTTCACTAATGGGTTGTCCAAATTATCAGCCATACAAAAAAGCTTCCATAAAATACAAAGTATCATATTAATAACTCATAAGTTGGCACGAGGTGTGTGAAACAGAACATCCGTGGTATAACAACTGTTGTTTTACGGCCACACGAGGATAAACCAAGTTACATTCGCCTTAAAAACCAATCTTTAGATGTGTGGATTCTGGGTTATGGGTTCCTAACGCAAACGCCAAAGATGATGGTGCAGAAGAAGAAGAAGTTTATGAAGAAGTGGAAGGCTCCTCAGCTCCGGATGCAAGCCCCTCTGCTTCAGAAGCAAACACCTCTGCCCCAGAGGCAAAAGATGCTGGAACCGAAGTGTGACACAAAATACTGGCTGAGAAACCACAATATTTTGTAAAATTTGTCACTTAGCGACTCGCTGTCATATTTGTTAATCGAGTAATTTTTTTAACGTCAATTTGAGTTTCAGCTTTCAAAGCAATGGTGAGAATATCCCTGCCACCATTTTATGTCCATAGTTACATGCTTCAAAGATCAACAAAGGAATTGAATGGGGATTATTCAAACTTTCTGAACTTGTTTTCTTCTGTCTGTCCGTTTTTGGTTCTATCTAAGCTATTATTTCACTTGTTTAAATTTCTACGCTGGACCAAGTCAAAAAATGAAACCGTCAAAAAACTACCGCAGTTATACTGAAATGAAGTATATTGTTGACAGAAAACTTAAACAAACGTAAGAAACTTGAAACAAAAAAGATATGTTATTTACAAGATAAGTAGGCCTATGTAAAAGAACGTAGGTGAGTCCAGAAATTAATGTTAGCTCGACAGTCAAAAGCAAGCTTGGGCATGATTTTAATAATATTTACCTAAAGTTCGTTCTACAGTAAAGACAGTATATAATATGGTATAAAATACTAGAACAAGTTAGTGAATTCTAAATCCAGAGAAACGTGTACATGACTCTGTACCCAAAGAATCGACGTCGCTTTTCTCAACGATAGACCCTTGCAGCAACACAAGGAACAAAACGTCGTTTTCGTTCAGTTCAGTAAGCATTGCGAAGCTGTGTGGTGTGGTATGTGAGACGGGAGTTGTTGCATTGGTTGCTGGTGTGCTGAATATTCTGAGGGAGGTCTCCATTTTTCGTAGTGCAAGAGAAGCCGAGGTGCCTTGAGCTGTACAGAAGTCGACTTGTAGGAAGTATGTACCTTGGCATGGAGCAATAAAGACACCGTTGATCCCGTTCACGACGGACTCTGGTTTTTTCATCATCTCATTGTTGAAGTAAATGGTATTGACTTGACCCTCTTGCGGTTTAATCTCATACGTGCTTGTTTGTATTCCTTGCGTGTCAGCCGCGTCGACGGAGATTGCTTGATTCAGGCTAAACGCTACAACTGTGATGCATAAAAACATGTTACAACATTACGCTAACAAAAAGTATAGGATATCTTCGAAAATGTTGTGTTGTATTCTGGGGTAAGATGACAAATAATATCCTAATCGTGTTTTAAACAATTAACTAAGGTATTTTATAGTCGTATGGTTGCGGTTATATAGTTCTATGTTCTTTGTTTACTACTAAGTGGGACGAGAAATAGAACAAAAAATATGTGACATCTTACTCCAACCTATTATAAAAAAACGTTTTACCTGAAGGGCATGCACCACTAATACTGCTTGGTTTTTCTTCTGCGGCTTCAGCGAGTCTACCCGGTCCTATTGATCCCCACACTTGGTCTTCAATCGCAACGTCCTGCATTTCCATGTTGGTAGTTTTTTCGCCAAGAGCAGTAATCTGCTTCTTGTTGGTGTTTATTTGAGTTTCAAGGCGTTTCAGCGCAGTGTTGTGCAACTGAAAATCGCTTATTGCTTTGTCAAGCTTGGACGACACTCCTGTGCAACACTGTGGTACTGCCCGGTCACGTCTTACAGCAGGGTCTTCTTGGATTGGCATGGCATCAGACATCACAGGTGGCGGAGGTGGGGGACCGTCCACGCTGTTTTCTAAAACTGAAAGCTGTAGTCCGCTTGGTATCGGTGGTGCATTGTCTGACTGTGAACGGAAAATTACGAAGTTTAAAACAATACGTCTATAAATACAAAGTGTGCAGCTTTGTATTTTATGGCATTATTGATAGTGCAGTATATTTTATTTACTCTTTACTCAGGTATTTTATATACAGTACGGTGGGGTAAGATGGTACATGTTTTCATTATCTTTTTTTCGTCCCATTTGGTAGTAACAAAGAATATTTTCAGAACTAAACAACCGTAGCCCCGCGACTTTAAAAATGGTGTTGTTAATTGTTTAGAACACGACCAGGAAATAATGGTAATGGTATCCCATCTTTCCCCACAGTACCATAGCTGTTGTATTTTCGATTCTTACCGGTTTCGGCGGAGCGTCTACACTTGTTGCAGTAGAATCTGTCTTTCCTATCAATAACAACTGAACCGATGCTTCAAGATAATGAACCCGGTCATTTAACTTTTGGTTCTTTTCTACAATGCCATGCGTTGTAATCAACAAGAAAACGACAAAGCCAGACAGAACTAGAATGAAGAATGCCAACAGAAACACCTTGCACCCTAAAAATCGAGGAAATGTTAAGAATATATACGGCATATAGGATAGCGTATATAGTTGACAAAGTACGGCGCTTATTGTTACCAAAATTAAGCACAGCGAGGGATAGGAAACGAGATACATGTCTATAACGCCGTTGCCAGTTACACGAGGCTACGGTGGAGAAGATGGGACTCCTTTTTATATTCTGATTACTCGTCATATTTAGTAGTAAACAAAGAACATTTAAATTATTATAAAACTGTATTTTCATGACTCTTATAGACCTTTGATAATTAAAAAAAAACGATCAGGATATTTGAATATTGTATGCCAAATCTATCCCATCTTCTCCCACAGTACTTTATAATTTGTACAAAGTTCTTTGTTTGTGGTTTCTTACCTATGGCGGCGGCGTTCGCTCCCGCCTTTGATGCTTTAAGGTCATCGTGCGATGAGTTATTAAACATCTGGTAAAACTTCCGGGACCTAAAGGAAGCGAAAAGGTTTACCGCGATTAATTTAAACTAATTCATGTTATGGCACTCTACAAACAACAAAGTTATACCTTGGTTTCTCAGTCACACCACTGTCGTTTTTCACAGCATGCGCAGACATAACCGCAGAAGCCATTGTTTGACTGCGGCCCTTTTCTGTTAAAATAAAAGATTATATGTCGGGGTAAAGTGGTACAGTAAGTCGAGGTAAAATGGCACTTGGTTTTCATTACCTTTTGTTTTTCCTTTTAGTAGTAAACAAAGAACCATTAAAGTATTATATAATCGTAGCCTCATGGCCCCGTTATCAATGCTTAAAAATAGATCAGGAAATATAATACATTAAGGTTAAAGTAATCCCTTCTTAACCTACAGTCCTATATTTTTGTTCAATGACGAAGAAACACTTGCTATTACTTACCCGTATCACTCTGTCCTGCTCCGTCTTTATTTTTATCATAAATCACGTCTTCGTCCATTGTACTGTACCTGTAGTAAATTGCCTTAATAGATTATAATGTTTAATACAACCGGTCTGTGCTTATATGCGTATTGAGACCTGTGTTGTGTACCTATGGTGATTCATGTTATGTTAGTTGCCCACTGATTCACGTAAGGTTAGTAGCGGGACGCTTAGTATTAAACACTATTTCACTGTGTAATATACATCCATATATGTGTATAGACATGCGTTTATTACTGCGAATATTGTATTTCAGTGGGTTGGCACAAACTAGAGTAAATATTGTTAATTGTTGTACTGTGATAAACACTCTTACGTTTTGATACTGATGTCAACTTTAATTATTCAAACTTATGACGTATAGTTGGCCTATGGATTCTGTTATACATGTATCCAAACATAGATAACGCTATACATTCCCATAGCATAAAGAGTGTTATTTTAAACGCCACAGTTTCGTTTGTAAACTGTTACGTATATAGACAAATTATTACATCATTCGGACGATTCTAATATAAATTTCCAGCGCTTCGATCGTTTTTTTAAATGTTTTAATATTTTAAATGCTAAAATTAACGCGTTTTATTTTAATTTATCTTACTGACGTCATTTGTACGCAACTAGTTGCTTTTCAAAATAGCAGAAATGAAACTATTTTAAACTAAAATCGAAAAAAAATTGTCATGCAAAAAAATGTTTTTTTAACTTTTAAAAATCTCTACCTTTCTCCATCGCTTGTAACTCCGGTCACGTGGTTTACAGGAACAGAAATATCCTCGTCCGACTCGTAAGTCAATTTGTACATATTTTAAAACGGTGGTTATTTACACTTTTCTTTGTTGCTTCTAGATACAGAGATGAAGGTGTTACTCACATCCCACGCAAAACTTCCACAGAGACAACTATATTGACTAAGGTCACGTTGTCGGAAGCCAAAAAAAGTCTTAACTTAATGGACCCTGGAAGAAAGGTTATGAGTTTTATTACGGAACCTTACATTTAAATAATATTTTATGTATATAGTACTGTGGGGGAATATAGGACACCTCTAGCACATTATACCCAAATATCTTGATCGTGTTTTATACAGTTAACAACGGTCTATGGGAGTCGTGATGATACGATTTTATAATTCTTCGAATGTTCTTAATTTGTTTGCTACCAGACGAAAACAGAATAAAAAGGTGTCCCAATCTTCCCCCCACTCTATAGGCTACTATATATGCACCGCTTTTTATTCTAACTGTAATAAATTCTATGAATCTGGCCCTGTGCTCATGAAATTGAACTATTCTGACAAACAATCAGTATCCAGTGCAACAAAAAATAACACGCACAATTCTAGTAACACGAATTTGATTCTATATTTCGCCTAAAGTGGCATCATCAGTCTCTTATTGAAACAAAATGCCTTGAATTCTATTAGGAGTTAATACAAGATATACGAAAACTGTGCTTTAATAACTTTTTAATGTTGTATTCTATTACTAAATTAAATGCTGCGAAACTCAGCTTTCTTTATAGGCCTATATACCCTTCAGCACAACAATCTATTCTGGTGTGTAATCCTATAGACATCGAAAAATATATCACAAGTTATGTTATATATTTAGCTCTTCTGTTCTGGACTAAAGTTTCCTCTTATATAAATAGGATCACCGAAAATGACAGAGTTTCAATCCACCAGCTGCGTTGTGACCAATTTTGTGCGGATGATATGACGCGACATACGCTGTCTATTCCACTGGGCTGCTATACTTTTGCATCCTACGTCATTCAACCAAACAATGCAAAAGAATATGCGGTGTGACTCAGGTGTGCAACGTAATCAACTCCACTAGCCAGGTAGGGCTAAAAATGAGGTAAACACGTCATACGGTTACACTTATACATATACTTATTTATACAACTTTTAAAACTTGCTCTGATTTCATTGACGATGCTCGGCAGACGCATATAGGCCACATGATGATTAAATATAACTTCTACCTTATGCAGACACAAATACACGTATAACACAGCGCCTCAATACTATACCGCGCGTCCACAATTAGTAAAACCCGACAAATAAATTTAGGTCCAATAACTAAAATATAAACTGTATCCGTTTACCCGTTAACCTTTCGCGCCTATTGTATCCTTCGCAGTAACGAACGATTTTACGGAGACAAAGTATATACCTGCCTCATAGCATGCTAATCGTAGCACGAACGCTTCCGCTGCCATTGTCCTAACTGTCTCTCAGTTGCTTATGCACTGGGACAGCATAAAGATGACCCACTGCATTTGTGAGTGTATGTCACCTCACGTCGCTTCGCGCAAATCCTTCAAAGCAGTGGTCTTTACGTCACGATGCAAAATACTGAAATGTTTGTATAAACAGTTTTAGATTTTGGTAAGTTTTAAATTGCATAATGTGTATGTGAACGTATATTGTTTACTTCCGCGTATTATAAGCGTTAAAGATTATTTCGATATTGTAAACCCAAATACCTTTAGCATAGCAACATCCACTATCGAAATATACTCCGTAATAGACTGTTTTTACGAAAGACACAAAAAGAGGGCATCTGTATTACAGAAATTACTTTATTAATTGAGTTGGTACCATAGCTAATCGGAAAAACATATACACACCTCTTTTGAAAATAGGGGGGGGGGGGAAATGGGACACTTTTCATTTTATTTTCCCGGCCCATTTGGTATTAACAAAGATATTCAAAGAACCATAAAACAGATTCTTCATGACGCCCATACAGAACCGTTGTTAACTGTTTAAACTTAAGAGCATAATCAGGATGTTTGTTTTTTTGTGCTAACGGTGTCCCGTCTTTCCCCCAGTACTATACTATATACCAAATACTTACGATAATTATTTGCAAACTCTTTAGAAAATGTTTTACTGCTACATGAATTCGTTAGAACTTAGATGTCAAAAGCGTTGTCGATTTTTTCCAAGAATTGAGTCGCACAGATTTACAATTAGTCAATAGTAAGTTTTCCCCATACAATTACCATTACTAACAGGGTCAGTACGGTTCCAGTTATCGACCTTCGCGTCTGGTAGTCAATGACAAGAACGCTCCCAACACATGACGAGTAACATCATGTTTGGACAGATCAAAATGTCATTCGTTCAAATGAAGTAAATTGACATTTATGTTTTCCTTTTCGGATGTATGGAGTGCAGACAAACAAATAGTTTAAAGTCATGGAAATTAATAATTGGAACTCACGTTAAGAGACAAATAAGTTCGTTTAGTTTTTAGACTGCTTTCTCCCCTTGTTAGTCGTTAAATACAGCAGCTTTAGCGAATCGATAAGAGTGTTCACAAATCACAACCAGCAAGGGCTTTCAATTCTACAGCGTTCGTTAAGACTGTTCAATGCTAAAGGCGTGTGACGCAGATTGCTAATTTGAATAACGAGCTGTTTGCTGCGTGGATATGTTTACTATACAGATGTCTAGCAGTAGAATCGTGTGTATGTATAGTACTGTAGGGGAAATATCGCGTTTCAAACTATTAAAAGAGCCTTTTTAGAGTGGCAAGGATAGGGTATTTAATTCTGTAAATATACTTTGTTTACTACCAAATAGGGCGACAGAAGAGAATAAAAGTTGTCCCATCGTACCCCACCTTACACTCTTAATGCTTATTCATTCAAAGAAGTCCCAGCAGCCCGAGTATAGCATATGACACTTAGTTTACTGTATGTCAGCTAAAGCAATTACAATTTATTCAAACGATTGGTTGGGTAATCTGCCAGAACAGAATCATTCTTAATTTCGTGCTCATTTTAAATCAATCGATGTGCCCGTTCTCCCTGAAGAATAGCGTCCAGTCACGTATTTTTCAATCACGCGTGTACACCAGAGCATACAGCAGTCATTCGTTCAGTTGTACTGCATACAGTTGACTTCTAGGAAGTTGTTTATCCAAAACATGTACGTAGCCAGGTAGCCTATATGTATTTTAACAACTGCATACGCGTGGTTTAAACAGCTAATGCACCTTGAAAAGTCACTCCAAAAAATCGATCTTTCGTTTACGTTGCGGGACGTAGTTGCTCTTTATTAGATTTGTGGGTTAGTTTAGAAAAAGGTTCCCTTTGTAAGAACTAAAGCATGACTGTATAGTGAATCGCATTCTTTGGTGAGTGGGCGTGAAACCTGCATAACTATGGTAGGCTACGGCCACCCAGGAAACTGTCATATATATACAGCTCTGTGGGCTGCTATGCAAAATTATCTACAATACCGTTATATTCTATGATGTATGTAGTGTATCCTGAAGACTACCATTAATGGCTTATATTTCGCAAAGCGAAGTGTAAGTTCCATGCGTTTGTGTTAAAAATCTTAGATACTACGGTCTTTTTTGTTGTAGCGTAGGCTACCGAGTTGCCAAGATTAACAGAGTCAGATTCTTTGCTGATGTGAGCTATTCGTTCAAAGATACCTAAAATGAGCCACAAGAACGGAATACAAGCCAGTCTTCCCAGCATAATAGCACCCGCCTTGCCCAACACTATGAGTCTTAAGTTCGGATCCCCGGCCCGAAAAACAAGTGCTGCTTCAGATGGAGGTTCGCCAGGCGGAAGCAAAAAGACTTCTCATACAGACAAAAACGGCAACATAGACAAATCAAGAAACGGGTTACAAATGTTACTGATGGGGTACGAATGTGAACTTGGAGAGGACTACCCAGCATATAAACGCCAATCTAGCGAGGTCAGTGACTTACGAAATCGATGGGCGAAACAGTATCTTAATATAATTTAGATTAGAACATTGTCATATTAAGTTAAGGTTTTCATTTTTTCAATTAAATCAATCTATTCGCGTCAAATTATGTACAAATACGTAACCTACAAAATTACAGAAAAAATAGAAATGACATAAAACTATTTAAACATTCGGGGATTACTAAAGCAGAAATGTTTTGTGAACTTCAATGTTTGCTCAGTTAACGTAGTTTTAAGGTTACAGCTATTAATAGTTATGTCAGCCCTGTTAACTGTTAGTCATAGCGAAGACAGACTAGAAACGTGTCTGACAGCACAGAAACAGTGATTTTCAATCAATATTGTTTAATGTAAATTCCTGTTAAATTCGTGACCAACATTTAGGCCATAATGTACGTTCGTTGAATTTGCATAAAACGCGAACATATATCGTGGGAAATAAAGATTGATTCGTTTTGGACCTAAAATATAACTTGACAAACATGGTGGACTTGTTGGATGGTTTTACTTTTGGTCCAACAGTCCAGGATACGGTGCCTGACGATGATTACTTTGCACAAAAGTTTTGGGTATGCCTCATTCTATTATATTAAACTGTAATAGGTTTAAATTACACTACATCACTGCAGTACCATATTTATTTGACCATTACTATTAGTAGCTTTCTTTTAATATTAAAAAATAATAAACATTTAAATTGTAAATCGGTTATTATTTTGGTAGGTTAGTATGTTCAACACAACGGTGTATTTTCTTTGATTTCTTTTGATATATGTATATATATATATGAATAAAATTTCCAATTTATAATTATTTTTTAAGCATATTCACATTAAAAAATCTTTGAAAAAAGGTCGTAGATTATGTAAATAAAAGTTTTTTTTCTGGTGGCTTGCAGACTACATTTTTTGCTTGCTTTGGCTTTTAATTAAACTTAATTGCTTAAATAAGTTAAACCCGAGTCTCTGTGATATCGCATTTCCAAGCTTTAAAAATACAATGTAAGATTACATTTGGTTGTAACTCATTTTCATAGCCATTTTATTTAAACCTTATTCATATAACTTTCATGGTGTTATTTTTTATTGTCATAATTTGAACTTACTTTATGGCATTCTTAATCTAACTGTTAAGTGCTTTACCTAGCCTGGTGTGATAAAACACGGTGTCCATGAAGTCAATGTAAGTAGTTTGTAGTGCAATTACACATCTCTTCCAATCTTGCAATCAAAAATTATTTGCTCTACTTGATTACTTTCCGTATTAATTGAAAGTTCTGTTCTTATATGTAACTTTTTGGCCACAGTTATTTGAAGACTGTGTTTCATGACCTTTGCTTGGATTCAATTGCTTTTTGCTTGTTTGATTCTTGTGCTTCACACATAACATATTGTTGCTAAATAATATCTTAACAATAATTTAATTCTGTCCAATCTTTAGGAAGCAGTTTTATTCATTCTTACTATTATATTTGATTAGATACACTACTGTAGATACAGTTCCTATTCTTATTATAAACTGTTGAGAATTAGGCAATTTTAAACATGCATGACTTTGTTATACTTTATCTTCAACAATTGTGTGTATATCATTATTTTGTTTATGAATTTAGTTACTAAAGGCCCATTATGTGTAACTAGTCTGGAAAGTCGTTAACTGTATCCTATAAAGGTCTAAGCTAAGGTTTTATATAGTCAAATTACTAGTATAGCTATAATAGTAGAAAGATCATTTTTACTAAATAATAGACTTCTGTAATGCACGTTTATTTGATTGTTTAATTGCCCAATGCATGAATGCACTTACAATTAATGCCAAAACCTGACTGTGCAAAAGAGACTGCCTGCTCTTATAAAATATTCAATATAAATGGTAAATGTGTGTTATATAAAGGGTAGACACAAAGGAATAAATGTCAGAAAACCTCACAGTTTTTGGGTGGTTCAGATTTTAAATATTTATATAGGCCTATGCTTATAATTATTACTTTACGGGGTTTGTTGTTATGTTGCAATATACATGTATAATGTTATTCTTTGTAGCATAATATAGGTAATTAGTTTATTAACACATGGTAGTGGAAAGTGAAAACGTCTGTAAGGCTAAGATATATATATAAGTAAATTCCCTTTGTTTCTAGGGAGAGAAAAACAATGGCTTTGATGTGCTTTACCATAACATGAAACACGGCCAAATTTCTGTCAAATCATTGCAAGATCTATTTAGGGAAAGGTACTTTTACTTTGACTGTGTAGTTCTATTGTTAAAGTAGGCTTATCCAAACATTTCATTCTTGTCCTGTGTTTTCTCAATGATAATTAAGTCATTATCTGTCAAAATATTTACTAAGGATCTAATGTAGTTGACAATACCAAAAAGAAGTATTTTTGATGAAATTTTCAAATTTATAATGAAGTGTTAAGTGTGTGTGTGTTCAGTTTCACTATCATTTGTTCAATGTAGATTATGCTACATTTTATTATGCACCCATTTATATGTTATATACAGCAGCACACAGAGTTTTACTGATGCTGTAAACTATTGTAATATGCTGATTTATAAACCTTTTTAATTTAGTGCCACAACAGAAGATGTTTACGCCAAACACCTCACCAAGTTAGCAAAGCAAGCAGCCAACTCCAGCCCATTAGGGTAGGCAAGATATATATTACATACCTATGTAGTGGTTAACTGTTTAAATAATGTTCTGAGTGTTTTAGGGGTAGATCAGTCTCAAATTATTTAATTAGAGCCTTGAAATAAATTCATGTAAATAAGTAGGAAATTAGCTTAAGTCGAATGTGGTAGTGTAATTGACTGTTTTGGTGTCTACCTAATCCATAATTAAAGAATATACATTTGTTAATCTTTGCTGTTATATTTGTAAAACAGTATAAATATGCAAGCTTTACAAGTTACAATAACCAATAAAGTAATATGTATATCATTATCAATATCCTGTTAAAATATGAAGCTAAAATATTCAGTACAATAAGTTTGACTATCTGCGACATGTTGTTATTGTTGTGTAAACTGATTGTTCAACATTGCAATGCGTGCTTATGTAAACACAGCAACAAACTCTTAAGTTTGGACCATGAGTCAATGGTGTGGTCACAAACTCAGTCTTGTTGTTGCAGATCTTTTGCCCCAATGTTTGAAGTGGTAAAAGTAATGTCGGAGAAATTATCCAGCTGTCACATGGACTGTGTTCATAAACTGCATGAAATTATTAAAGAACTTGCAAAGTATTTGGAAGAACAGAAGAATAAACATAAACAAGTATGCATTCTGACAATTTATTATGTATCTTTAAATTACTATAATATATAGAAATATTTTTTTAAATAGTTTTAGTATAGGAATCTTTGGTATCTCTCAATCTAATTGGCTATTTACATATTGTTTACAACTCTCTAAATTGTGGTGATTTGAATATGTTTATCACCTTATGTTTTAAACAAGTACTCATATCATACACAAAAACATAAGAATGTTACAAGTTCAAATGACACAAAGTACATAATACATTTTTTTTCTTGTATTCATTTTATAAATCCCAAAAAAGAAACTCAAAATTGTACTCTGTATATACTGGAATACACCATTAAAAATTTGTTGTTTTATTTATAAATTCAACCTAAAGGTTAAAGATGAACTAAGTGGTACAGCAGATGCGTTACATATCATACAAACAACAACCGCTGCTGTGAATAAAAGCAAAGAGAAATATCATCAGCTTTGTATGGAGACTGAACGGTTAAGAAGAGCTTCTGCACCAAATAAAGAGATAGAAAAGGTATTTATGAAATACAGTTAATAAAATATGAAGTAATTTAATAAAACTAGTACGGAAATGATATCGGAATAAAGCCAATTCTGTTCTGGGGTTTTGACTAGTAGATATTTACTAGCATGCCAGGGGTCCTATGGTTTATGCCAGAATTGGTCTATTACCCACAGTTCAAAAATTATCTAAATTCATAAAAAAATATCTAACTAAATGCTTTATCCAAGTGGTATGTTATAGTAGTTTTTTACTAACTTTTGTATTTCAGGCTGAAAACAAAGTAAAGAAATCTGCTGAAGAATATCGAGCTATCGTTGCTAAATACGCAACAGTAAGAAGCGACTTTGAGCAAAAAATGACCGACAGTGCCAAGGTGACTTATCTATTGAAGTGATTCATGTAAAAACAAAACACAAAGTCACATTTGATACACAGTGTAGTATGTACTTATGCTAGTAGTGTAACCCTACTCTTATTAATCCCTTTCAGACAACCAAATTTTCACACACCATGATGTGTTGTTATGTACTCCATATAACATTGTTATAATTCATTCTTTGAACCATTTTATATTTAACTTTTACATCACTCCAGATAGTTTTAGTGTTTTGAATTAAAACATATGAATTGAGAGTTATATCTTTCATATGGGATGTAATGTTTATAATAAGACTCACAAAAAATCCATGTTTTTTGCACAGTTTTATAGCTTATTCTACGACTGAATTTATGCATATTGTGGCTATATTTATGCTTAAACAAACAAATCTAGAGTTAAATTTTAATACACAGAGATTTCAAGAAATAGAAGAGGCCCACCTCCGCCATATGAAGGGGGTTTTGGATAATTACATTCTCTCATTTGAAAACGCAAATGTATTGATTAACCAGGTATGTGAAAACTTCATGTAAAAAACGCTGGCAGTATCAGTTTTTCCAGCTGTTGTAACAGTTTTTTTTATTTCATTTCTTTTATTTTGTACGGCTTTGTTTATATATAGTGGTACTACAATTCAGTACCATTTTTGTGTATTGTTACTTTTATTAGTGTTACCAACTTACCACACTAAAAAAACTGGGCAAGAGTGTCATATCAGGATGTTTAAATTAATGGTATTCCCCGCTTTCTAGTTACACTGTTAGGAAAACAATACAGCAAAGGAAGCAAGCTATTTAAACCGTTCATTACAAGCCATTTGATTGGCCCTACAGGAAAAACTATTAAATTTCTAGCCCACATTTTCACTACATGCTGTACCACTGTATATGTTTAATGTTGTAAACATACTTTATCATTTCTCACTTTAGAACGCTTAATCTTGTTCTTTGTTTAGGTACATCAGGAGTTTAGAAGGCAAGTTGACGAGAAAACTATCGCCTCGCTTATAAAACAATACAGTGACACTAAAGGCACTGGAACTGAGAAGCCAGGTACAATAACTAATAAATATTTCAGTTAAATTTGATTACCGTATTTTAGTTTCACAAAATTAATACTTTGTACTGAAATGTAGAACAAAAGAAACCGATATAATTGTTTTGCCTTTTGCGTGATCCCGAAATTTCCAGTTCAATAAAAAGACATGTGTAATAAAACACAGTCATGATTTTCGAGACTTGAATTGTTTGATCGATTGCCTTTTACTACTAACTGTCTAGTCACTGACAAACGTATGCATTGACGTATCAATGGCTCAATTTAAATACCAAATCTTACGAAAATTCAAACACTATGCATATACATTGTTAAGGAGGTATAAGTTCAAATTCAAATACGATGCATATGCTTTGTTAATATTATATAAAACACTACGCATATGCTTAATTGACATTATATAAGTTTAAATTCAAACACTATGCATATGTTTTGTTAAGATGATATAAGTTTAGTGTGCTATTTAATAGTTAATACTGCTGATATTTCTAAGCATGTGTGTCTTTATATTAATGGCATATTGGTTTAGTGCTTTGTAAATTTAATTAAACAAACCAGTATCATCTGCTGCCTTTAGTTTTTATTAATTTTGATATACTATTTAGGTTTGATGTACTGTTGTGAATTTTTGAAAAAAAAGTTTTAAAAACTAAACGTTACAAATTATATCTAACTGGTATCATATAGTAGGGTGGGGAAAGATGGGTTGACTGTTGTTTAAAAATTCAGAAAAATACAGTTTTATAATTATTTAAATGTTCTTTGTTTACTAACAAATGGGACGAGAATATGACATAAAAATATGTCCCACTTTCCCCCACCGCACTATATCTCCACTATTTTTCTCCAGGTTTAATGGTTTTTGAGGAGTGGGATCCGACCACATTGGTTTCGATTGAAACGAGCAGCACAAACGGAACTCTTCATGAAGAAACACAGAACCCTGCTCCTGCAAAAACCAGAAGACCGATGGCTCTTCCGTTCCGGAGGAAAAAGCAAAGGAAGAGTCAGAAGGACATGATGAACGGATCAAACACAAGCAAGGATACTGGCACCGATAAAGATGGAGAATCAATGTAAGATTTTTATTTTTGATAATTTGTGGTCATTTTTTACTAAAAAAGTATTTTCTGTGTTAAAACTTGTCATTAAGGTATAGGTTTGGGTTAAAAAAGTTGAATTGTAAAATTTGTTATGTATATTTTTTTTCTGCTATGATTTCTCTTTCCTAAAATTCCCAAAATGTATTGTAATAAAAATAAAATAACATGCCCTACAAATCCAGTAGAAGAAGTAAACATTTAAAATCCCTTATATAAAGTCTATCTGGGCAAATTTGCAATGATATTAAAGCAGTAAAATGTTATATTGGTATCAGTACCCCCTTTGTAAAACAGCCAATATACATTAAACAGTCAACCACACATAGTTCTCCACCATGGCTGATACCATGTATGTGTTTGTGTTGTGCAAACATTGCTGTTACTGGTACCATGGTACCACTGTTATGTGAGAAATGCATTATACAAACATTGTACTAAGTCATTATTGCACCATAGAAAACTCCTTAACTTTCATGATGACAATTCTTTAAAATTTGCAAATTTATGCCACATGGTAAAATTTATTTGCTATCAGTATGGTTTTCCTTAAAATAATCATTTTGATTTATTCTAATGTTGTTAGCTCTCAAAATTCACCCTAAAATTGTACAGCCTGCGTGGTATGACTGGCTTAACCACAAAAATGGCATCTTTTAAACTGCAGTTTGTCTGGGTTTTATCACGCAGTGTATATTAAGTTATGTCACCCATGTAGGGCAGCCAGAATGCTGTCGTCATTTTCCTAACAACAGCTTTAGTTCTCATAAATTATGAACTGTAATTTCAAAATTTGGTAATGTTTACTAAAAATTTTATGTTCATATTAGCATATACTAAAACCTATATCAAAAAAGTTGTATTCACATTTTAGCATATATAAAACTATATTACTATAACCTATATCATAGTTATTTTTTCCATTTTTAGAGAGTCACCAGACAAGGATCCTAGCGTTGTAAGTAAAATCCAGTATTTCCTATCCAGAATGTCATTGTTGAAAGTGTATTAGCAGCTAAAATTCCCTGTGTTTGTATAATCCATTTAATGAATAATTAAACACTTTTGCTGCAACCGAATTAGTAGTATGTTCAAATTCACATCGCTGTGAATTTTTTATCTTTTCCATTTATCATAGTTTTGATACTATTACACAAATAATGTTAATTATAATTACTCTGCACTGTTTTGCTTTCAATGCATTTTATTGTTGATTGCAATCAATATTTTTTAATGAACATAATTCTATAAATTCCGGGTCTTAAACCACCTCGTTAGTGAGTAAATAAAAAAATTTCCACATAGAAAATTGATGAAGAAGGATATACAATACGACCAGAAACACCTAAGGTAAAAATATTAGTTTGTAGAATGTAGAATAAAATTGTGTTCTTAAATTCCAGTGTGGTATCACATATAGATTCATATGGTGTAACTTTGGTAAATCTGATATAATATGCTATAGTATTTGCCATTATAGGCTTTATTTAGGCCCTTGGTAGAAATTTCTTATTAAATGTAAAGAAAAAATATCTCACTTTATATTTTTACGAATGATAATCGGTGAAAAGATAAAACATGCATTTTCCACCTTAATATATCCGAACAGGAAAAACAAGTTTTTAAAATTCCTCTAAACCCCTTATATTAACCCAGGGGTCTAAAAATAGTTGGGGAATGGAATCCAGCGGGAGTTCTGACTCTGATTCAGATGATTATGTGTCGCGGAAAATCCACGTCAAGATTAACCCCAAAGATGTGGTAAGTAAACTTATGGTTCAAATGTTTTATGTGATAAATATTAAACCTAAAAACCAGGCAGATAATTTTCAGCTAATTTATGTATTTTGTGTGTGTAATATGTAAAAGCTTTTAAAACAGGAACACTATGAATTTATATTTAAAGTGCATAAACACACCCCACGTTACTTCTATTTTTATGAATTTCACGGTGTTTGAGCTGGGATATCTTTGGTTATACAAAACCGATTAAAACAAGTAAGGTGTCGTTTGAATTAGAAAAACACACTCTATCTATTAAAGTGATGTACATTTAAGTGTGTTTAGGCCCTTTAACAGGGAAATTTCAGAAAGCAAAACCTTATTTGTTTTATTAATTTGCACAGTTTTTTAATTGTTTCTTTGAAACTAAAGTTCCATAGGGCCGCTTTTGCTCCTGCTTTTGCCTTTTTATTTGGCTAGCATTTTTGTACTGTGTTATAAATAGTCTTAAATTTCTCTTTGGTTTTCCCCAAAGCTTTTTTTAGCTACTGCAGTCTTGCTTGTTGCTTCGTAATATCGCCAACTGTGTTTTGTTTTCCAGTCTTAGTTTTCCAATACTTTGTGCCATTTTATAGAATAACAGACAATTGTTTACATTTAAAAAAAAAAAAAATTTAAGCACCCATATTACTAACATCTATATATATATTTCAAAATAGTATTTTTTATTTAATATTTTATCTAATTAGATATTTTTAGTAGCCCTATCTCACTGGCACTGATGTAATCACACAGTGTATGATTCACAGAACGCTACTTTTCATTATTATGACTCAACATAACACGAGTCTCAGTAACTCATACGTAAACAAAGCAGATGCCTAAAACAACATATATGAAAGATTAATTAAAATTTAATGCCAAATTTTTCAATCTTTTCAACAACATAAATGTTCTCATACCAAATTTAACTAAAGTAGCCCAAGATTAAAATGAGCCATTTTGTTAGTTACTGCATGTCAAATATAATTTAATTCAAATAAATGCTACTCCACTTTACAATTATTGTGCTTATATTAAACCTTACACCCAAAAACGCTTTGAACTCCTACACCTCCAACTAGTCCCGTAATATCTCATATTCTTATGTAATATATATTTCAAGTTAAAGTAAGCACTAAAAAAAATATTTTTTTTGCGGGGTGGAAGGGGCCTAGCCTAAATCCCAGGACCCATGGTGTGCGACGCTGTAAGACCCCACCCACTTTGCCGCATAGAATCGAAACACTAAAATTAAATATGTTAAATTTTTCTCTAGACAAGAACAGAAAGTGGTAACAACCTTGATACACTAAACGCCATCACTCGTAACCTTACATTGAACTCACCAACTCCTGTGGTAAGTCACATTTATTTTTATTAAAAAAAGGAAATTTTTAAGCTTAGAAAACCTTTGATAGTTTGTGTAACATTAATGTACTAACAACAACTTTTTCATGATATTTAGAATGTGTTTACTATGTGTAAACCAAAACCTTTTGTTGTTTTGAAATTTTAAAGTGTATGTTTGGTTATATTTGAAAATGTTTTATATTATACATAAGATTAGATTAGAGATTAGTTTAATAAGTTTTCACCGAAGTATAAAACTTTCTTAATTTAAAGAACAATTACTATTTTTATTACAAATTGCTTTACAAATTATCAGGAATATTAAAATTATTGACGTAATTACTTTATTGCAATTAGTACTGTTTGCTGTTCAGAATTAAAATTAGTCCAAAACAATAATAGCTGTGTTGTAACATGTAGCGGAACACTTATATTTACCATAGTCCGGTAAGTGAAACAAACTGTCTTCTGTGAAAAACTGTCACCCACATTTCATATATCATTCACTTTTCATATTACAGTTTAAAACAGTGAACAAAAAATGTGTGTCAGTCAGTAGTTTGTATATATTTCATTATAGCATTGTTGTGTGAAAATGCGTTTTACGTGTTGCTTCATTGTGTATATGCACGTTACTGTGCTTATACCTTTTATAATACATTCAAAGCAGCCAGGTTTGAATGTGTTGTCATTACTTTTGTGGATTCAGTTATGCTGTTTAATGTATATATATGTGTTGTATTGGTTGTAAATAAACAATGTGGTTTTATATTGAATTTAAACAAAACCTTTGTTTGTTTTTTTAGGGTGGAAAACGTCTTTCACGTAAGTAAAACTTTATTTTCCATGATTAAATACCCAAGTTAGGATCGCCTTTTTTAAACCAGTTATTGTCTAAACAACAACAATTCCAATCATTCAGTGAAAAAAAAACAGATCTTTTTTTATAAATTTTCAACTTGCTGGGCAGGACGAAGATCTGAAAGGACCAACCGCATAAAAAACACTCTCTCTCCTCCAACTCGTACTTTCTCACAGTCAAGCAAGTCTAGAAGCGTCCCCAGCACCCCAGTTTCATCCCTAGTTACCCCTACATCCCCCATGCCCAAAACAACCTCCGAAAACCCCTCTTCTTTTACTCCGGAGGATCAATCTTCAGAAAAAAGAAAAGCTCCTGTACCTCCATCTTCTCCACCCCCAGGAGCTGTAAAAGTCCTCCCAACAATCCCGTCTTCGAAAAAATCCCAAGAACCCCAACATCCAGTCCCTGCTCCGAGAAGATCATCTTCAAAGCATCTCCAACCAGCAGAAAACCGTTTCTCGACTGCATTTGTTCCATTTACCCCTCCTACCCACTCAGGGTCCCCAAACACATCCCAGCAATTAAACCAAGACAACAGTTCAGAAACAGAGCGTTTGTATCTGACTCCGACTCACAGGATGATATTTCTGCTCGATCACGCTTGAGTCGCTCTTTAGATCGTCTTGATGAGGAAACAGGAGTAGAAGAAACTGGAAGCCCGTTTAAGAAGAAATCTTTCATCTCATCCAAACCTTTAAAAAACTCGCAAGAACCTACCACCCCACCAGAAAAAGTAACTTTGCGTAAACTCGTAGCCAGCTCACAATTCCGACCAAAATCTGACCCCACCCTTGACGCAACTACCCAAACCCATGACCCGAATTCTTCACCCTCTACAAAGTGGGTAAATTTTGACGAGGCATTTTCGAGCACTTCCCCCACCTCTGAGGGTCCCCCGCCATTACCGATCCCAAAACGGAAGAGTAGGTCTTTGGGGTTGCTCAAAAACAACTTTCAGTTTTTTAAGTTGCCCCAGCAGAATGCAGCATGCAGATTACTTTTGATTTGCTTCTAGATTAGAATTCATTTGTTTTTAATCAGACAGGACAAAAAATACACAAATTCTGTATAAGTGAGGTCATGGGTCATCTCTGGCCTAAATCTTACGACCCATGGTATGACGCGCTGTAGGTATAGAGCATGACCCATGTAGAGTGCATTTGAATGAGGTAGTACAGTCAGACATTACTTAATATGTTTAGTTATACAGCCTTGATTAGCCAAAAATCTTCTGTTTTTCTGTTTCTTTTGTTTGCAAACAATGAGATGGAAACTTTGCTTTATTATCTTTGCTTTGGTGCCATGTTGCGCTGTCCAGCTTTGTTTATTTATTTTATTTTTTGTAAGTTTGCAATGAATACCTAAGTTTTCCAAATATTTTAGCCAAAAATTAAAGTTTTTTTTTTACAGCTTTGAATTACAACTCAAAAAAGAACAAAGATTCCCCTGCAGCCGATAAACAGTGAGTTTTATGTCGAATGTTCATTCAAACTAAATAAACTCAAGAAATAAAGTTATACTGGTTTTCCATATAGTAATTCAAGTGCTTCAGAACTGCATGTTCAAAATATTCATCGATTTAACTGCTAGTTGTACTTTAACACTGAACTTTTTTGTGCTTTGTTTATATATTTTATATATATTTAAGATTTTTTTAATTTTTGAAAAAAAATCTTCTTAAATGTAAAAAGACTTGAATTCACACACTTTCTACACAGAGAAAAATCCATGAGCGATGAACTTCTCGAGCTCTTCGGAGGCGGTTCCATGTCTTCTGCTCCTCCACCTCCAAGGAAGAACAGCAGCAAAGCTGACTCCATATTAGAATTATATTCCACCAAACCTGACTCCCCAGCTACAGCAGCCAAGAAAGATCATCTCACCCCAACTCCAATACCACAGTCTTCTTCAAATGTATCGCTCAATAATCTCTTCATAATGCCAGGTTAGTCTAACAACACAAAAGACTGTAAATTGGCACAGTTTATAAGTCCCAATATGTGCTTTCGCATAGAACCACAATTATATATAGTAAATAGAAGAGAAAAGTGTTGGCATGCAATTTGACACACTTTGTTACTTTGTACCAATGCTGTGATTAGAAAGGCTCAAAAATAGCAGTTTTCAAGTTACATTGCATTGTCAAATGCCAAACAGTTGATACTTCATATTGTTTTACATGTTTGTGTCATCTGCAGAGAAAGATGCAGAAATAGTAACTTCTTCACCAGCCACAAGCAACCATAACAGTGACCATCTTTCCCCATCTCACAACTCTGTTGATTCCATTGAACTAAACACGCCAGAACAAACTGAGAGACCACGAAATCTATCCCTTACTACAGCATGGGATGACCTTGGAAAAGGTAAAGTAAAAAACATGCATATGTTTATGTAGGCGCCAAACCTTGGTTAGCAGGGTAGGCAGGCCAACCTTGGACTTTTCTGCACTGGATTAATCAATAAACATTGGGATCAAATTTGTTTCATAGGAATGTGTGTATAACTATCTTTGAATTTAAACAGTTTGGCGCTTATGCATGTTAATATATCTTATTGTTACCAACTTCCAAATTTTTTCAGCCAACAACAAACACAAGAACGACTACGCACAGGACTTCCCAATTTTTCATTTTTAAAACTTTCCAATTTTTCAGCTAACAACTCTAGTCATTCTGCTCCTCTCGCATCCTCTGAGAGTTGGTCCTCTCTCTCCTCCATTGGAGGAACACCCATGGATAGTTTCGCTTCTTCCCGAGGTCCGAGTCCCCTCACACTAATGCATGGAGATCCAATTCCAATTGCCGTTGCGTTTACTGAGACAGTGAATGCTTATTTCAAGGGGTCTGATGAGACAAGGTGAGAATCGTATCCATTAGCGCCAAACCTAGGTTGGTAGTTTCTGCACTGCATTAATCAGTAAATATTGGGACTAATAAATTAAATTTTGCAATAATATGCTCAGTAATATAACTATCTTTTTCATTGTATACAATATCAGTAGCTGAGATGTACTGTAAGAAGTTAATTACATGTCCAAAATCAGCTGTTATAAAATTGCATGGCAGAATCAGTTCAACACAATTCAAACATTTGATTTTGAATTTAAATAATAGTTTGACATGCCCTACTTTAATGTTTATTCTATATTCCTCATACACCATATCCCCCACACTATACCCCAAGGTCATATATTCTTTGCCTTTTATTTACTGAGTGGGCCAGAAACAACACTCTGGCCTCTATTTTCTACTCCAAACTTACTCCAAAAACAGCTCAGGGCAAAACAACATCTTATCACAACAGTAAACAGCTCTACTTTCCAGGTGTATGGTGAAAATAACCGGTGAAGTTCAAATGTCATTCCCAGCTGGCATAGTTCGGGCTTTCACCTCCAACCCTAACCCTGCAACTCTAAGTTTTAAAGTAAAAGGAGTTTCGAACATAAAGGATTTCGCTCCCAACGCGAACCTTATATTTGCGTAAGTTAAAACAAGAATTAAAAAAATGTATTTTTTGTTTTCAATTTTTTTTTGGGTGGGTTGCAGTAGATGGCCAATTTGTATATTACTGAAAGGGTACTAAGGTACTGTGAAAACAAAACAAATAATTATCATCCAGTTAGTTCAACATAATGGCCACAAATGCATTACATTATTTAAACATTATCTACATAATGTAGTAAAATAATATTTATATATTGTTTTATAGTAAAACCATGCTGTGACTCTTTATAAATGCATAGACCAAACAAAGAATTCAAGTTTTCCTTAAATTATTTTATTCTGCAGAGACGGATCCGAATTATCAGCAGAATCCCGTTCCTTCTTTTTTAACATGTCAGCATTGGTAAACCATGTGAAGAAAATGACAGAAGCGAATCCCAACTCCCCATATTACAACATTCAAGTCATGTCGTACCAAGTGAGTTAGTTTAACTTTAGACCTTACATATGAGTATATTATTATGTTTAATACTGCTGTTCAGTTCACAGTTACAGCATATGTTATATTTATATTTGAAAAAATAGTATCCGTAACTTAGGTATAATTTCATTTTTCAATCTGTTTATTTAGCTTTTTGAACCATTATGTTACAATCTTTTTACACAGTCCATTTTAAAAATTATAAGTCAATTTTAATGGCACAAAAAGACAAAAAATTACCGATATAAAATATGCATTATATGATATGAGACTTACTCATGTTTTCATAAATCCCAATTTCCCCAGTTAACCCCAGCATCAGGTTATGACATGGTGCCGTTACATGTAACCAGTTCATGGAAATGTGAGAAAGATTCAACTGATGTTATTGTCGATTATAAGTAAGTACAAACAAATGTACCCAACACTTTAGGTGTTTATGATGTAATGCTCAGCTTTAGGGTTTTCTATATAGTATTTTGGGGTAAGATGGTAAGTGTTTTTATTCTGTTTGGTAGTAAATAAATAACATTCAAAGAATTATATAACCAGTTTCTCGCGACTAGAAGAATGTTGTTGATTATGAAAAACATGATCAGGAATTGTAGGGTATTATGTGCTGAAGGTATTCTATCTTACCCCACAGTACACTATAACATATTCTATAGATTTTTTTCATTTCTTTATGTAGGTCTAGGTCTCTTTGATTTAGGAAATCTTGTAAAGTCCTTTTCAGTTTAACAAATAAGTGTCAGTTTGTATAGAAATGAATAGAAAATGTATGGAAATATGTTCAATTTTACAGGTACAACACAAAACTTCATTTACCGCCATTAAAGAATGTACAGATCATAGTTCCTGTTGATGGTGGTGTAACTAGTGTTCAATCTGTTCCAACAGCTAACTGGTATGTTCACAAACACAGTAACATACATGGTGCTTGTAAGCTGGCAGGTGTATGAAATAGAACACCACTGTTATAACTACTGTCGTTTTCCAGCCATGCGGGGATAAAACTAGTTACATTCATTCACTTATGTTATCCTATTTAGGCTCCTAGCTATTATTTTATATTTTCTGAAAACATTATACCAAGATGTTTTGGGTTTTGGTTTTTACTTAAGAAATCATTAATTTTCAAACTTAGTTAAATACCATTGCCCTGCGTTAAGGTTTTAGTTTTAAACCGAAACGTAGGAAATGAAAGTCATATTTTACATATTGGCTGTCATGTTATATTAGTAATGACCAGAAAATCTGTGTTTTGTTAAAGTTAAATGAATTGTAAAAATACCTCCTAATATTATTGTATCTGTAAAAACCTATGCAGAAAAAACATTAAACCATCCTTTTCTTCAAGGATGAGTGCTCAAAACCGACTCTCGTGGAAAATGCCTGTTCCTGTAAGCAGCATGAGTGCTCCTACCCATTTAAAAAGCAAGCTCTCGCTTTCAAATGGACCAAGCAGGGCATCTGCATTAGCTGTTCAGTTTATGTCTGATGGAGCAACTTTAACTGGAGCGGATTTTGAGTTAACTGGAGCAGGGTATCGGCTCTCTTTGGTCAAAAGAAAATTCGTATCAGGTTTGTTATAGTTAAATAGTGGGTTGTGTATCTACTATCTATGAACATGTTTAGTGTGTTATAGTTATGTGGGAGAAGATGGGACACCTTTAGCACATAATACCTGAATATCCTCTTTGTGTTTTAAACAATTAACAAGGTCTATGGAAGCCGTGAGGATAAGATTACATAATTCTGGAAATGTTCTTTGTTAAGTACCAAATGGGACAAGAAATTAAATTGAACAGATGTCCCATCTCCCTCCATCCTAATATAATATATTATAGTAAAGAAATGTGAGACTGAGTTAAAAATACCTAAAGGTAGATTAACTATGTTGTTTCCAAAACATAAAAGATTTTGATTTCTGCTATGCATAATGTACGAACTCTAACAATATCTTAACATTACTTTTAGGCAAGTACTTATCCGATGGAAGTTAGAATCCTTTTCAACCGCCATCAATTTTCTGTTTTTCATTCCTGTTCTTTTTCGACGACCACATGCGTTCCAATCCCCTCCTCTACCCTGGCACTTGTACGCACGCAGTATTTTCACCGCAGCACTTTAACTCTCAAATTATCAACGGCGCATATGAAGTTGCAACACAAGCAAACAACCAGACTCGAAATACGTATTTTTATCTTGGCGACCCAAGGCATTTCGGCCTGAATTGATTTTAACCCGAATTGTAACGTACATTCGATCGCCAAAGTGCAATATTCCCTTCTCGTCAATGAAATGTCTACTTATCGCTGGGGAATTGGTTACAACACCTCTCAAAATTGTAGGTGCTGATACAGTCTGCACCATTGTAGCTGCTTTCTTCACACTGCCATATGCAGCTTGGAAAATTAGGTGTGATTCGTCTCAACCAAAGAACTGCTGGTGTTTTCTCCTACAAAGCATTCACCAGACACCTGTGTTCGTTTTTCATGAACCCCTGTTTGCAATTGAATATAATTTTACTGAGCTAATATTTTCCTTTAATCTTCCATTTCCCACGATTTGTCGAATGCAATTTCAAGTACAATTTAGTCTCCGCTTACCCCATACATGGCCACCGTATTACCTCTGCTTAATTTTTCAAGCGAGGTGTAATTCGTTAAGCCGATGTTGCATGGTTTTGAGAGTAGTCGTTCTTCTTATTAATTTTATAGGCATCGATATTATAAAGTTTCTCATTGTGTTTTGCCTTGTAATATAAATATAAGCCTATAGATTCAGTCATGATAGCCTTTTTTACAAAAGTAAATCTCATAGCTTCTGTAGGTCTGTGATTGGGTTTAAGCTTCAAAAGCAGCTATCCTAAAGTTCACTCGTATCTCTAAAAAAACAGACTTCAGAAATCGTAGCAATGGGTAAAGTGGTATTTTACAAAATTCAGCAAATGTAAGGTTTAGGTGGTGTATCAAGACAGTGGTAACAACGGTCTCTCAAAATACAGGTTTGTGTAAAACTGCGAATCCAAAAAGACGATATAGTTTACAAGACTAACCTATAAAGTAAGAATTTCTGGCTTGTTTACCCTTGCTACATGACAGTGCTGCATTTTTTCTGCTCGTCAAAATAAATGTAGCGCACCGCCGCCAGTGGTTTTGTTTTCCTGCAAGTCTGCATTGATCGGCAAATGTGGTTAATGGTTTGTTTGGTAGACAGACATCGCAGAACGGAACGTTAGTGTAAGTGTAGGCTGTATAATGTGTGCGTTTATAAAATAGGACAGTATCAGAAATAGTAGCTTTTGTTAAATGTATGCTAGTGTGCAGACATATGCTAATGTTATCCTTTTTGTTTAGAAAACCGAACAGGTTTTGGCGTATTAATGATCTGAACTAAAACTAGAAACAAACTATGGTGCGTTTACCAAGGAAATATACAAGCACCAGCAACATCAAGAAAATACAAGCTCTTTTTTAAACATTCCAAAAAGGTATTAAACAACAGAATTTTTAAACCGAAATGGTCGATATGGATACTAACAAGGAAGAACAATCTACAAAACCGGATCAAAAATCAGCAGAAACTCCACCACAATCCCAACAACCAGTAATAAACCCTCCAGTCGTAATGAGATCATCTTTGCCAGCAGATAGCAGATCTCAATCGGCTAGCGTTCGCCGTCGAAGCTTGAATATATCTCATTTTAATGCTGTTCAAAATGCAGTCTCTACGCTGGCTAGGATTGATGACTTCAATTTGGAAGAACTTGGTTATGGTTTTTTTTCGGATGTTTTTAAGGTAAGTGTTTCAAATAAGTTTACATTTTGTTAATACGCTTATTTTTCGAACAATTTTATAGACATTTTTTTGGTCACTTGTGCATAAGAAGAACATGTATAAGTTTTAGATGTATAGAAGTGGCAACACCTGTTAATGTACATATCTAAATTTCATGTGTGTAATTTAAAAGTGCTTACTAGTTCACCCAAAATATGGTACACACATACTATCTGTGCAATATTCAAAGCCCTCAAAAGTAATAAAGTATGCTTGGTTTTACACAAGCAAGTTACGTTGCTAAGAATTAGACAAAATGCAGTAAAGTTTGAATCACTGGTGTAATAAGCATGATAGTTGTCATACAGTTTAGGCATCAATTAAAATGAAAAGAAATCCCCATTAGTACGTCACATGCATGATTCAGATGCAGCTTGGTTTACAGCAGACTTTTCGTGTGGTTGCTTAAAAGCATATGATGTTAACTAGTTAAGAGCTAAGTAGTATGAATCATTGTGTTTTCAATCTTTCAGCATGGCTGTAGTATGTCTGAACATTAATAAAATGTACTTTGTAGCAACCAACATGGTATGCATAATTTGCATAGCCTATCTATTATAAATATCCTGCCTTTTTTGTTTACATTACAGTTGCATATTGTTTGTGTTTCATGCAGCATCATATACACACAGTCACACACCCTATTTAAACATAAGCTTACACATGCAATTGCAGTTTAATAATAAGTTTGCAATCTACAAATGCGCTGAAATGTTATTGCATTTCAAACTAATATCATGTTGTGTTATAATTAGATATGGGTATTAACTATTGAATTTTGGTGGGTATAAATGACACTGACTAATTGCATTCTTTCTTTGCTTGTTGCTAAAACATGTATTTATAATCTAGCCGTGCCTATTTCAGTTATGCATGTTCTGGGGATATATAAATAAATGCAACATAGCTGTAAGCTTGTATGACAGTTAATCGAAACATTTCACACTACTATGAAATGGCAAAGTTTTTGTGTATCTAAGACATGTATTTGTTGCTTGTTTGGCTTGTGTTTTATCCCTCTTTTATGCAGTACAAAAATATGCATTGCTGCAATTTCCATAAACATTCCTTTGCAGCACATTCTCTTACGCAGAGAATGAATGACAGTGCCTAAGGTGAAAAGGTGTAAATGTTATTTCTGGAAACAAATTGTTACTCAAAGGGCAACCTTTTCTTTCCTGGTATTTTTTACCTCTCTGTTACGCTTGGACCTTGTCCAATCATGAGCTGGTTTCTTAATTTAGGTCGTTTTCCAGCAATTGTTCTGTATTATCCTAAATAATAGCAATTATTGTAAAGAGTTTGTCATGTTAAGGTGATTTCTTGGCAAAAAAACAAGACCATGGCATTTAATCCCATTTAATTGCTATTTGACAACATACATTTACTATAATTATCGTAAAACGAAAGTTCCATTGTGAGATTGTCAATAGTGGCTTTGTAGCTGTGAGCCTTTCAAATACAAGTTTGAGCTTGCCTAGCAAGTTGTATCAATGTTTATTTTCATATGGTGTAGTTATTAAATTTCATGTATATTGATCAGATTTATTATGTGTGTTAGATAAACTGTACTGGTGAAATTTGTCATTAGGATACATATGCTATTATACACATACACAACCAATGCATTATTATTATTACCACATAGCATAGGTTATGCATGTGTCATGTATATCAGCATGTAATCAGTCCCAGAAGAGCCACCCATTTCCATTTCCTGGCCTTGCTGTTGCAAAGGGTTTTTGGATCAGCTGCTTAAAGCTTCCTATCACATCTGGGTTAATCACTAGATCAATCTAAACCTCTCAGATCCTTGTCCCTAAACCTCTGTTTCTTATGTGGGTCAATATAGCATATGACATATTTATTTCATACAAACATGACAGCGCATATGTAAAATATAGTTTTATTTCAAACGTTTTGGGTCAATATGGCTGCTATGGTATGGCATATATATATAAAATATTTAATACCACATGACATCCCATATGAAAAATATATATATGTAATTTTTTTTTAAATGTTTTGGTTAAAATAAATGAAGCTTCAGTTATGTAACAACTGGGAAGTTAAAATAGGCTGTCATGTTTCTATTAAAACTGATTATTACATCAAGTTTTGGAGTGAGGTTATTGTATATGATTAGTAATTAGTAAATATGCGTGAGTTCTCAAATATGTTCTGTAAGATCCATAAATAAATGCTGTAACTGAAATATTGGATTAATTCTCAAAACTCAGCAGTGTTGGGAAAGTGTGAATTGTTTTACAGCTCAATAAAGCAATTATCATACTGTCATAGGCTGATGTCATAAATATGGCTTAGTTTAATATTGTGGTTGACTGCGAAGCTGTAAATTATCCACTGTCAATAATCCTGAGATTACTGTTCTATAGATAGATGATTTATGATCGAATTCTACTGTAGCGTTGTTGAGTGTTTTGAACAGAGAACCTCTGTTTTCTTAAAGGGCATTTATTTTTAGAATAAACGTAACTTGTTTTCGCGAAAGGGTGTTTCCTCACTTACAAATTCCTGCCAATACACTAATTGTTACGCTGTATTGTTGAAATGTTGGTTTTGCGGCCACTGTTGAAATAGTGGAATGTCTATCTTTCGTGAGTTTCTAAATTTCTACACGCGGTCGCAACGCAGGCATGCGAATTATTTTTGACTCAAATCAAGTTCACGCAAGTTTCTCTAACGGCGATCAATACGCCCATTGTTCTACCAAAACCTCATGCGAACTTCACAAGTTAAAATTTGCACCAATTCACAGCTTGAATCGAATTTTAAAAACGTCGTTTTAACCCGTTAGTACAGCGGGATTCAAAGCCACCGAAAACGGAAGGTCAACGGCCGGTGAAGCGAATCCGCCATGATGCATCCTGTACCGTGTTCTGTTTGCCTAACCTACCGCACTATTGGCCAATTACCGTCGGTCCATTACGCTTCCTTTATCGGTGTTTTACAATCCAATACATTAAACTACATTAACGAGATCGGCCCAACAACGTTCGCTACCCTGGAGTGCTTTGTTTGGGACTTAACGAGCAACAATCTCTTTCAAGGAGAGGGATTTCCGTTGTCCCTTAGAGCACGTGTCATCGGCAGTTTCGTGTTTCGTTTGATCACCAACAGTGACGTGTGAAACCACTCACTCCTACTAAAACAATCAAACCTAACCCGGTCGGCTTTTTACTAGAAGTAACGTCCGACGTGTTAAGCAGTAAGCCATACGTAGCTGGTCGACCCCGCATGACACGCATGCTTTCCGCCATATGCATCGGTGAGCGTAATTGCTGCTCGTCCTATTTCCCCGCCCTCGTTATTAAGCAATTACAGTATTATTATTTGGCACGCTTTGCGGGAAGGACAAAAATATAGGTCGAAGGTCGATAAAACTGAAAGCATACAGTTGTGGGCATTCACCCGCTGTCCAAACGAGTGGGCACCGGTCCTTCTGTTTCCATGTTTGTCCAAACCACTTTTCTCCCCATACTACCTGCTTTGTGCGCTGTCATATCTTTTGAATCCCTTACGATTCCAGCAATTCAGCATGAAGAATAGGAAAAGAGCTTTGTGCAAATCCCAGCGTATTGTCCGACCGACAAAACGTTTTTAAATGGTCCATGACAATTGTTTTTTATTAGTTCAACAGTTCGGCGTGTCCGACAAAAATCTTAACTGCACGCAATGGAAAATGTCTCGCCTTGTATATGCGGCGAATGTTACACTGAAACGACAGCAGTTTCTGTTTACATTATACATCACAGTTTCTGAGCCATCGCTCAGCAGTCAGCAACTTCCTTTAACAAGCCATACATCTACAAACAACCTCTCGTGAACCATCAGATTCACTTAAATGGTCGTAAATTAAATTTCCATAATTCGATTTCTGAGATGTTGTGTTGATATAACGAACGCCAGTCTACTGGTTTCTGTATCACCATAGACTTCACCCATTCCTTAAATACGTAGTTGTTAAGAACCAACCGAACCTTTTGGTTTATAAAGTTTATTTCATGAAGGATTGGGAATAATATATAGTTGGATGGGGGAAGATGGGACACCTTTAGCACAAAATATATAAATATCCTGATCGTGTTTTAAACAATTAACAACGGTCTATGAAAGTCGCGAGGACAAGGTTTTATAATTCTTTGAATGTTCTTTGTTTACTACCAAAATGTACGAGAAAATAGAATGAAAAGGTGTCCCATCTTCCCCCATCCTACTATAACTCATATTTGAAACGTTCTTGCAGTGTAACGTGTTACCGAAACGTATATATTACTAATCTTTCTCTAAGTAAAATGCATAAAAACGAGGTATTTTATAACAAAAAAACTTTCAACCTAAGCCATTTCCTATACACACTTTTCACAGTACCAATAACTCTTACACAAACAAGTGACAGTAGGCATTAGCGTTCACCACGTAATTAACCGACCCCACTTCTCCAGGTCACCCACAAACTCACAGGGAAGGTAATGGTACTGAAGAGGAACAGAGACACAAATACAAAGATGAACATATTACGTGAAGTACAACTCATGAACCGACTTTCACATCCAAATATACTTAAGTAAGGTTTGGTAAATAAATTATAAAAACGTTTGATTGCTCAAATTCTCAGGCCGGCGGAAATATTTGTTATTTAATGCTCGTCGAACGCAAAATTACGCCACACTCACACGTGGGTTTATACTTTACGATCTTTTAAAGTTTTTAAACCATCTTTGATAAAATTTTTACCCTTTCGGGCCCAAAAAAATGGCGAAAAAAGTTTAAAAAATTGTCGAAAAAAACTATAAATACCTACCGTAAATGAAATATTGTATTAGGCTTTTACCCTTAAGGGCCTAGGTGTATTTTAGTTGCACTTAGAAGCAAAATCGGACCAAGTGTTAATTCAAAACAGTCACATTCCAGTTTTCAGTTTACCATGTTATGTATTTGCCGTTACAAATTTAACGCATTCCTTTGGTTCGACTCGCTAGTTTATTGCACCGCTAGAATTCCTTGTATCTATATACACAATGTAATCGCAGTGTTAATGGTTAACTGGTTGTCATACAGTAGGTGTTTCTTTAATTTAATATAAGCACTTTATGTATGTGCCATGCAGTTTCTAGTAATCGTTCGAACGGGGATATTATTTGCCAGCAAACACATAAAGGCGTAAAAAATTGGTTAATAGCGCAACTATAAATAAGGGGAAAATTTTCTTTGACTACACAATACGCTTTTCTTTATAAACGTAAGGCATGGCAGCATCTCGTTTTACACCTCACATAATTACCCGTTTAGAAATGCCAATGCACTTAAGCATTAACAAATAAACAAACACCTATCTCCTCTTCCCACGCCGATTTTAAAGCAAGCGACACACTTCTAAGTATTGCGTCTTTTAAAAACGCAGACGTGTCTGTAATCTCATATCTGTATCCTGAAACCCTCAAAAACAATTGTTAAAAACTCTATACATTACAGATTCATCGGTGTGTGTGTGCACGAGGGTAAACTACACGCCTTAACCGAGGTTTGTACAATACTTATTACAATTTCAATAATTGCCTTGCATTGTGACCAAACGATCAATAACAATCCCTATATTCGTGTAGTACATAAACGGTGGGGACTTAGACCAACTTGTAACTAAGAAGGGAGTTGTTCTGCCATGGAAACAACGCATGAAACTGTCCAAGGATGTGGCATCCGGAATGAGCTATCTACACTCTGTGGGCATCTTTCATAGGGATCTAACTGCCAAAGTAAGCTTTACGTTTACAGTATATACAAAATATAGATGTATATGCAAAAATACATTATACTGTTGCCGCCAGGTATATTACACATGTGAAAGAGCTCTTCGTGCATTATAGCGTGCCGACTTTTGACGTCTAACATAGGTCGTCTTCATTTATAAACAAGTAAAAACATGTCTTTACAATTAAAAAGGTGTTTTTAAATATAAGGATTTGAGAGGCAATGGGCCAACTCTGGTCTGAATCCCAAGTACCTATGACATGCTTTGATCTTCATAGGTCCTCGCACATATAAAATAGAATATGAAGTTCATATACGGGTTTTACTGCATTTTATATGTTACTTGTATGTGCTACAAAATACAACGATTTTACAATTTAAAATGAAAATGATTAAAAGCGGCTACTCTTTCGAATCGTGTACGTTTAAAACGAGACCGAACGATTTTTTGGAAATGTTCTGACGACGTTAACAGCTACGTCATCGTAACGACCACTTCTTTTGTTTTTCCGACAACTCGATGACGTAATCAGCAAATATTATCGCTGTGCATGGTGTCTGATTAAATTTTTCTATTTGGTTTGCACTGATACAATATGATGTTAAAAGATAAGAGAAATTGTATGTATGGCGTATTAAACGTAAACGATTACGCGTTTCTTACGTTTCTTACGTTTTAAACGATCACGCGTTTTTTGTGTGGTGTGCCTATACCATACAATACACCATATATACGGAATAAACATGGTCAAAGTTTCATATTACGTAAAAGTTAAAAAAAAAACCTAGTACTGTGTGGTAGGATTGGACACCTTGAGCACAAATATCCTGATCGTGTTTTAAACAATTAACAACGGTCTATGGTAGTCGTGATAATACGGTTTATAATTCTTTGAAAGTGCTTTGTTTACTACCAAATGTGTCGCGAAAATGCTATAAAAAGGTATCCCATCCTCCCCCACCCTACTATATATAAATAGTATATTAATACCATGTATTGTGTCGCCAGAACTGCCTGGTGCGAATCGCAACTCATAAATCAGGCACTCAAAAGATGACGGGCGTAGTGGCGGATCTAGGACTCGCAGAGAAGATCCCGCTAACCCCGGAAGACGAGAGCAGACTCGCAATAGTAGGAACACCATACATTATCGCCCCTGAAGCTATAAATGGGAAACCCTACAACCAAACTGTGAGTATGAGTATACGATCGTTTATCTGGCAATATAGGCTGTAATATAGCACGGTCAATGGTTCAATCATTGCGATTATTGGCCACAATTGACCACGTAGTTCGTAAACAGGTTCCAGTGTTTTTGGGAACACCTGCGTTGCTGCAACGAAGTTTATTTTTATTTTATTCAGTTTGTTTTTTACCAAGTTACAGCTTATTACGGCGAAATTTTTGGTTTACTGTTGTTTTGGTTAATTTTCACAAGGTTTTTCTCATATATAGCTGCTATAACTGTTTATGCACAAAATATGTTGTACAGTACACATATACCAAAAATGACACATGTGTACGTTAGCTAGGATCTATTGTAACATATACATTCAATTTTAAGCACCAGCAATCACATTTCTACATACTGTTGTTTAATTGAAATAGTGTATTAAGACCAAGTTTCGAAAAATATTTGCTTTTCGCTGTACAATATATTTGCCATATAAATCACTCGTGTCCACGAAGAACATTGAAACTTTGATTGAGTATATTTATATGGTCATATAGTGCCGAGTCGCAATACTTATTCGCTCAACGTTAGAATACGGTTTATTACATGAGTAATATTTGCAAGCCAAACAAGCGCTTTCGACGTACTAACATTACTAAGGTCTGCAAATACACAAGCTTATTGGTTTTAATTCTCCGAAAGCAAAAAAGATTGTGGTGTATTTTAATTTTTATCTGATAGTGAATATCCTTAGCACACGAAACTGGTCGTGTTTTTATGTAAACGGAAAAGGGTTTGGGGAGTCTGGTTTAAATTTGCATTTAACATAGCTCGAAACCTACAATCGTTACTAGTTCGTAAAAATACCCAAGTTGGTTCCGGCTGCTTTATCAAAACAAGGCTTTTATTTACTATAGTTAACCGTTTCTGCTTTGTGGCAACCGTATATAGGGCTTAATAAGTGCGTATACTTTAGTTGTGTGTTTCTGTAATAAATACCAAGCGTATAGTCACAGAACTCTGGTCTTTTTAAAAGGTGGTAATGGCATGCAGGGGTATGTGGATTTCTATATAGTTTTATTTTAACTATGTTTTCCACACAAAGGCACACCTAACACCCTCGCATTCACTTTGCACACGCGTTTGTTGTTCGATAAACAACCGTGAATTTGCGCATGATGTCATCGCAGTAAACTCCCCAAACTAATACGCCTGTTACTCAATAACAAGTGAAATGGCAAAACCAAGCTGATGTATTATACGTAGTCTATCGTCTTACTATTCCATTAACCCTTTACTACCATATGTATGATTTATATACATATAGTAGAATGGGGGAAGATGGGACGCCTTTTATTCGATTTTCTCGTCCCATTTGGTAGTAAACAAAAAACATTCAGAAAATTATAAAATCGTATCTTCACGACTTCCATAGACCGTTCTTAATTGTTAAAACACCATTAGTATTTTTGGATACTATGTGCTAAAGGTGTCCCGTTTTCCCCCGCCCTACTATATGGTACTATGGCGTAAGATGAAATACCGTTAGCTCCTGAATGCCATATTTCCTGATCGTGTTACAAAGCTGTTTTAAAGTAACAAAGCTGTTTTAGAGTCGCAAGGCTACGGTTATATAAATCTATAATTATTCTTTGTTTATTTCCAAATGTATTAAAAAATTGTCCCATCTTACCCCCCTATATACTGTATGTTTAAACGTTTATTTGATTGACAGGCCGACATCTTTTCCTACGGCATCATCACGTGCCAATTAATCGCTCTCATCTCTTGTGATCCGGAGGAGCTTCCAAGAAGCAGTGACTTCGGTTTAGCAAAAGATCTTTTCCTCAAAATGGTCCACCCCACCGCACAACTAACCACGGATAACAAACCGGAAAATTCGTTCCCACCCCCGAAAGAGTATCTTCAGCTTGCATTTGATTGTTGTCAGGTAATGATTTAATTTTTCAATCCATTTTTTTTTTCTAAAAAATCTCCAATTTAAAAAGGAAAATCATTTTTATAACTTTTTGGAACAAAAAAATACTGCATTTCCGAAAACTTGTTTTAAAATGTGGTCAAAATTTGTAAAAAAAAACACACACAAAAACAATGAAACAGCAATCCTCTAGCTTACCGTAGTGTAAATAAAGTATAATCCATTTTAACTACATATTGGCCAACGTTTAAATGTCATTGTGGCTCATTACCCACGCCAAGAAGCCTAAGAACCACTGTTTATTGTATCATGCATTGTAAGTTTGTAACCAAGCTGTTGTACGCTTCGTTCTACACCATGCTTAATGTATTCGCGTTTGACCAAAAAGCGCCCGTTGGTTTTTGAATATTTATACAAATATGCATGCGTGGCAGCACAAGGCCCCACTGAGTCACACACCAGTTGTTGCTTATTTGGCAAGCTACATTACACGTGGTTAATGTTTACAGTGTAAATGTTGCTGCTGTTCTAAATAGGCCATGTCACAGCAGAAATGTATACTAGCATTACGCTCTTTTTCGTCGTAGTTTTTGTTGTATCTAAAACAGGCACACGATAAATGGAAATTTGTATATTGTATATGCTCAAATGTCATTTAAAAAAAAACGAAAAAGAATGTGTGTCACGCGTTTTTCAGAAGTTGTTTCGTTTATTGGAACTTTGATATTACCTTTAAATCACATTTCAGCATATCTATCCATACAGAAATTTCGATTTTTCGTTACTGTGCGCCTTTAAAATAAACATGCTGTACGCTACGCTCGTAGAAAAATACGTTTTATTTGTTTTCCAACTGACCGCGCAGACCTAGTATTAGCGTGGTGGCTTTAACGTAAGCCGTAGAGCGTAGTATAGCATAGTCAGGTTGCATTAAGGAAACGGATATTGCGACCTGATCATCATGCTTCATTCACCCGACCTCCCCGTGTGTGTGGCCATCAATTACTATACCTGTATGATACGAAGCGATCTGGTTAACTGTTATTGCGCAAGGAGATATTCAGACGTGTATGACCTTTCAAAATTCGCAAAAAGATTTTTACAGCTTTTTGTCCGGGCCCGCATAAGTCAATAATTGTAAAATTTATAACCTTCTACCAAAAGAAGTATAGTTTGCCTTTCCGTACTAATAAACGCAGTGTTTGCTTATCTATTCAGCATCAAACCATTCAAAGTAGTAATTTTTATTGGAATGCCTGAGTAAATGATACCACCGCGTATGGTTATTTTGGGAACCATTGTAGTGGTCGGTTAATTGATTGGGAAATGGCCGCAGATTAATTCCTAAACAACGCGACGTCAAAGGTAGATTCGTATCAATTATGTTTCAAATTTCGTCCAAAATGCTATGCTAGTTTACAACTCAAAAACTGTGTCATTGAGAAAATTCTTGTTTAAGTAATTTCAAGCAGTTGTAAAATCATTAATTTATACGTCACTACAATATTTAATATCATGTACCGTCTCGTTTGACTGAAAATACAATTTGTGTTACAATTATTTTATTACGTTTTTATAAAAAAAAACAAAAAAAAAAGGTTAAATGTTTCCACATTTTATGTTAAAACTATTTTGTTACGTTTTTACCCAAATACCAACATTCAATTTTCTCAGATGGAGCCTAAATCACGACCGCCCTTCAAAGAAATTGTCATTAGACTCGAAACGATGCTCAAAGCTTACAAGAAAACATTGGAACCAAAACGATCATCATCTTTCCGAGGTAGGCGATTTTCCCGCCCGAGATTCATGTTTCGCCAACGTCTAAAAGGATTCTGTTTCTGTTGTTCTACGTTACGTTTCGGTCTTTACAAAGTCCAATTACCGAAATTGTTGTGACTTGTTTACGGACGAACGTGCGAATTCGACACCTTGTCTTGTTTTATCGTTGGTGGTGGACATGTTGACTCCTACGGTTTGTTTTCTCGTGTGAGAATCCTAAATGTATTCAGACTCCCCGGGTTTAATTTGGATTTTTAAATGTACGCGTTCGTGGTATATATAGTAAGGTGGGGAAGATGGGACAACTTCTAACTCTTTTTTCATATCCCATTTGATTGTAAACAAAAAACAGTCAGAGAATTATGAAACCGTTTCATTAGGACTCCCATAGACCGTTGTTATTTGTTTAAAACACGATCAGGATATTTGGATATTATGTGCAAATGGTGTTCTAACTTACCCCACAGTACTAAAAAAATACAGATTTAAATGAACGTGTTTGTTGTATGTACATAGATTTAATAATGTATGGGTTTCGTAGCGTAAGAGACCCATATTTAAAATAGGACAAATTCGCTAGTAAAACACAAAAAAACACCGGCTTGTTTCACTTCCATTCATCGTATACACACCCTGTTACTACAGAAAGTAATGCACTACAAAAAGTAAGTCATCAGTGTCAATTCATTCAAACTATGACGCATATATTACAATACAACTCATACAATCAGTTTAAATATCGTCGAATCAAATCGAGTCCCAAGAAGTAACATTGTATGATCTCTAAACTGCTGCCGTAAATATCAAACGCGCTATGCATAGTATGCCGTATGAGCACACACGCGCTTTGAGCGGATCGTATAGCGTTCTTATCACGTGCTTCCTTTCTGCGTTGGCACTAGCATGCGTGATCTCATGTATTTTATTATCGAAGTGTCCGTGCGGCTCGTATCCAACACTATCCGCACGTATTTAACCCTAGATAATGCGAATATACGACAAAAGCTGTTCCACTGGCACAGACCGTGGCTTGACACGTTGTATTGTATAAACGGCTCATGCTCCAATATATTTACTCATTTTTATAATGTTAACAAATTATATCAAATTTGTTAACATTATAAAAAGTACTTAATTTTTTATATTTTTTTTTTAAATATTTTTTCATATTTTTTTTCTATTTTGTCAATATTATAATTTTTTGGAATGACTTGTTTCAGGCTTTGGTCGTGAAAATATTTTCTACCATAATATACTGGATTTAAACTGCCTTTTTATATATTTTTTCATTATTGTTTCATATTTATTTTTTTTTATCTTTTTTTGTCATTTTTATAATATTTTATAATATTGTTTCAGGCTTTGGTCTTTAAATAACTCCTACCATAATAAAACCGCTGCTGTGAAGCCATAACAGCTTTATAGTTAAAATGTTATATATAACGCGTAACGTTATAACTGACGTACATAACACGTCATCTGGCTTCGTTGTAATCGCACATTTTTACCGAAACGCTCGTCCTTTCCCTTTAAAATCGACAGCGCCTACCAATATAACTGCAACGTAATAATTCCCATGCTTTACAGTGGCAGAAGGCGACCGACCACGGTATGTAGGTCGCACATCCGACACATTACCTCGTAGAAAGGGAACTGCAGGCAAATCCAAGCTCGACACTCCTTCAGGCAGTAGTCCGGTCAAATACCCAGCACGCCAATCAAGACAGGTATATGGTTTATAATTTATAGAGTTACACAACTCATTTTTTTACACTTGCAGTTAGATAGTCCTTATTTTACACCTTCACAGTTAGTTACGAATACATATTATTCGCACATTATGTGTGTGTTTTATTCTGTCAAACGGGATGAGCAGGCCAAACCTCGAATTTCGTACGTCGGTAAAAAATTACAACCAATACGATGACATTTATTTTAAACGACATTACATCTATTTTATTTATCTTCGATTTGGACAGATTAATGCCTATAGCAAATGACACAACAATTTTTAATGTTTTTTTTTGTTAATATCCCAACCCTGTAATTGACACAACAATTTTTAATGTTTTTTTTGTTAATATCCCAACCCTGTAATTGACACAACAATTTTTAATGTTTTTTTTTGTTAATATCCCAACCCTCACAATTTTCATGTATTTTACCCGTGTTTTATCCCTATTATTACATCACAGAGCAAACGACCGTCATCATGCTCCCGATTATCTCGTAGTTTCTCCGACATTTCCCGAGAATTGCTGACTCATGCTGCCAACATGGTTGCGTCATCATCATGCTCTCTCAACGATGACGCAGCAGAAAGTGACGTATTTGCTAACCCTTTCTCCGCTCTTGAGGTATATAGTCTAATGCAGACCCCTATTAATATGAAAATAAGACCTATCCAGTTAAATAGTAATATCGTGGTGTGGGGGAAGATGGGACATCTTTTTATTCTAATTTCTCGTCCCATTAGGTAGTAAACAAAAAACATTCAAACAACTATAAAACCGTATGCTGAGTCACGATTCTCATAGACCGTTTTAAAATGTATTAAACGCTATCGAAAATTTTAAATATAATGTACTAAAGGTATCCCGTCTTCCCCCCACCTTACTATAGTACTATATATCCCGCACGGTAATACAACATATGCATGACTCATACCCGTTCACCACTTCATGAACAAATTTGCATACAATCTATACATCCTTACGTGGCTAAAATAACACAAGAGTGTCGTCTCTACTAGTTTCGGTTACACAAATAACATTTCTACATCTTCAACCGAAAGTACGACAATCGGTCATATTAAACTATTCGTATTATACGTGTACAACGTCGGTTGACCGTGGTACACCACAAACCACACGTAAAACAGCCGTTTTTGCTACTGTATCCATTGGCGCACTTACACAAAAATAAAGTGGAAATAAGTTAGCAGTCAGTAATGTGACGTTGTGTAACGTGGGACGAGTTCGTGGGCTTATAACGCAACAGTAAGAAATATAAAAGGGGAATTAGTGTACTGATGACCGTATCTAAAAACTTGACCATTTTCAGCACTTGGAAGGCGGAAATCGTAAATTGATCGACGAACCAAGTCTCGCTTTGTTGGAGATGACCTTTGACCTTTCAACCCCACGTGACCTCAAGTCAGTGTGGAGAAACGAACTGAAAACTCCGCCGAAAAAGACCCGACCCAGATCTTCAGTGTTTGGTAAGTGTAAGGACTTACACTGATCTAAAATATAGCTTAACTGTTACACGTCAGTTTAACTTGTTTTTTCACAACGTTTCGAACTAATTCCGCCCATTTTGGGGAACTTGTGAACTGAACCGTTGTGAAACTTGTGAAGTTTAACCAAAGTATGATTCAAATTTCGTACTCTTTTTCTTTATATTGAAGCGCACACACACGTGGCGGGTCGTCACAATATAATCTTTTAATGTCTCCAACACCTTAAAGTATCTTTATATTAATTTGTATAAGGTCCATAATACCATGTACAACAAAAGTAACCCTCCAACATAATAACACATCAGCCCGTTTTTATATTTTTCCTCATCATTTTCTCATCTCCAGGTGACTCCGCACATCCCAACATCACTCCTCCCCCCTCCTTACACCTCCCCTCCCCATCTCACTCCCAGCATCACTTGAGCTCTAGCAGCTTTGGCTCCCGGAGCAGCACTCCAGAACACGGAAGATGCGATGGATGCGAGTACCAGCGAGCGAAGCACAGAGCAATGCTCTTGTCTCCTCGCGGAAACGATCTCGCATCTTGGTGGTGTATGCGGAAGCGGGCGGAGGGTCAGAGCTTCTCGGAGACAGAGCGTCAATCTCTCGCATCAGTTGTATCCGTCCTCTCTAGGAACCTCCGCTCTTCCCGTCGCTGCATCAGCATGCCGGATGTTTCTCGCATCAAAGCGCTGTTTCACCAAATTACGGAGGATCCGGAAAAGTTACCCAAAGAGACAGTATTACGGAAGCCTCGTTCAAATACAAGCACTGAAATCTTCCAACCTGTTTCAAACCCCAGCTCCATTAAAGAAGAGACGGAAACTGAGGAAGAAAAAAGTCCGATACCAAAGACTAATTTTACGGACACTGATGCAGCGAATACAGAGACAACATGCACTTCTAAAATACAAAAAGAAGTGCTTTCTAAAGACAATACACAGCAGCCTCCAGAACCGCCAGCCATTCCCGTACAAATTGATAACCTTACAAAGCCTTGTGAAACGGAAGACAATCTCCGTAAATCTGACTCCTTTTCCTCTACATCCTCCGGATGCTCCAGTAGCGATCTCACAGCATCTTTACAGTCTGCAGAAATTACACGGAAGAGGAGAAATGATCCCCTTCACTCTGCATACGAGAAAGAGAATCGATCACTGAACAATAACTACCAACCATACAACGACAACGTTCGACTTCGACAACCAAAATCCACACACCGTGACTCCGGGTATGAAGACACTGTCCTATCATCCTTAGTGGAACACCCAGGCATCACTCGCGAAAAATGCTCCAACACTTGGTGTATTAACGAAGACGGACTTCCTGCACCCCAGGTGCCTTCTACGGGCCGTGTTGCAGCCAGTTGCAGTCTTGGGGCCCGTACTACTATAGATTGGAACAGCAACGAAAATCCGCTCCATGCCACATATACCTGGCAAGGAGACGCAGTATTGTAGTAAACACCAGTGTTAGCAAATCTGTGTTATTCTTGATCCGTAACAGTATCATTAACTTCAAACCGTCACTACAGGTATATTGTAGTTATCGCAAAGTTTCCTTTCAATGCAGTATATACACCTGGATGGCTGAGTTGCATAAGTGCATGTGAATATTGTCGGTATCCGATTTTTTATAACCCCAGTATACCCAACATACACAGAAGTTGTAGTCCGTCCTGTCACGTGACATTTTTTTCACGTGGTACATTATTCCCTTTGTACAACTCGTATCGTCTTCATGCACCGAATCGTGAAATTCCTTTGTTTGTTCTTGCTTTCACTGTAATTTGTTATTAAGCGCAATCGACGCCAGCGCCCAGCGCAGATGCTCTACAATTAGAGTTATAAATTGCGCGCAACTGCGCTGGTTGCCGATGTTCCAAAGCGAATAGTATTCTACTCTTCGATTCTAAACGCATAAAGCAATAAAACTTCAACAGCCGTAACATGCAGTGTCTTTTGTAAATTCAAACACAGTTTCAGACAATGTGTGTTTCGTCCATGTCTTGACCTGTCCCCGTCTAGTCTATATCTTGTTCTTGGCCCTTCCATGTCTCGTCCAAGTTTTATAGTACAGTGGGGAAGATGGAACTCTTAAGCACATATTGCCAAATTTTTGGGTAATACCACGAATTAGTACTATCATTCCTTTATTAATTGACACCAGTTTAATAAAATATAATAAAACACACGAGGAGTTATTTAGTGATCCGCACAACAAGTGAAATTTTACAAATTCGAAAACACACAGGATAAGTTGGGACAGTTTAAAATCATTGTTAATTTTGATTATTAAGTGTATTTAGAAATAGGAATATATGTAAATAACACGAAATAATACTGTACGCTTTGAAAATTAAGTCTAAACATTCCTTTCCTTGCCCTACTGCTCTAGTTTTTAACATGTTACCTATACATTATATAATTGCATAACAATTGGTATTGTTTGAACGACAATGGGTATTGTTCGAACATCAATGGATAAATAGTGTATCCTACAAATGTATATGAACTTCTAAAAACAAAAAAAAAATTATAATAACTATTGATAAAGTTTTTATTTTTGCTACAAATTGGGTATTACTACTCTGTTTTTGGCACAAGCCACTTCTATAAATTATCACCAAGTGCAAATGACCAAATTTCGAATACATTTTTAAAATATTATCTTTTTATTATATCAGTATCTTATAGTTGAAACCCCCCGGAGGTGTAAATTTTGGCAATGAAAACATACAAAACTACAATGTGGGGGAAAATGGGACTCTAAATTTTGATATATTTACATTAGCAGTAGCCTATTCTGCCATGACATAAATACGACACATATGACATAAATATGACATAAATACGACACACATGACATAAATACGACACACATGACATAAATATGACATACATGACATAAATATGATACACATGTCATAAATATGACACACATGTCATAGACACATGACATAAATATGACATAAATACGACACACATGACATCTATGACATGTGTGTCATATTTATGTCAGGTGTGTCGTATTTATGTCAGGTGTGTCGTATTTATGTCATATTTATGTCAGGTGTGTCGTATTTATGTCATATTTATGACATGTGTGTCATATTTATGTCAGGTGTGTCGTATTTATGTCATGTGTGTCGTATTTTATATATGTCGTATTTATGTCAGGTGTGTCGTATTTATGTCATATTTATGTCATGTGTGTCGTATTTATGTCATGTGTGTCGTATTTTATATATGTCGTATTTATGTCAGGTGTGTCGTATTTATGTCAGGTGTGTCATATTTATGTCATGTGTGTCATATTTATGTCAGGTGTGTCGTATTTATGTCAGGTGTGTCGTATTTATGTCATGTGTGTCGGATTTATGTCATGTGTGTCGTATTTTATATATGTCGTATTTATGTCAGGTGTGTCGTATTTATGTCATATTTATTTTTATCAGCAAAGGCATCAACCCAATTTTCATTTTACAAATTCTGTGAACCCTTTCAAATATATGTCGTATTTATGTCAGGCGTGACGTATTTATGTCAGGTGTGTCGTATTTATGTCATATTTATGTCAGGTGTGTCGTATTTATGTCATATTTAAGTCAGGTGTGTCGTATTTATGTCATGTGTGTCGTATTTATGTCATGTCTATGACATGTGTGTCATATTTATGTCAGGTGTGTCGTATTTATGTCATGTGTGTCGTATTTATGTCATATTTATGTCAGGTGTGTCGTATTTATGTCATATTTAAGTCAGGTGTGTCGTATTTATGTCATGTGTGGCGTATTTATGTCATGTCTATGACATGTGTGTCATATTTATGTCAGGTGTGTCGTATTTATGTCATATTTATGTCAGGTGTGTCGTATTTATGTCATGTGTGTCGTATTTTATATATGTCGTATTTATGTCAGGTGTGTCGTATTTATGTCATGTGTGTCGTATTTTATATATGTCGTATTTATGTCAGGTGTGTCGTATTTATGTCAGGTGTGTCATATTTATGTCATGTGTGTCATATTTATGTCAGGTGTGTCGTATTTATGTCAGGTGTGTCGTATTTATGTCATGTGTGTCGTATTTTATATATGTCGTATTTATGTCAGGTGTGTCGTATTTATGTCATATTTATGTCAGGTGTGTCGTATTTATGTCATATTTATGTCAGGTGTGTCGTATTTATGTCAGGTGTGACGTATTTATGTCATGTGTGTCGTATTTTATATATGTCGTATTTATGTCAGGTGTGTCGTATTTATGTCATATTTATGTCAGGTGTGTCGTATTTATGTCAGGTGTGTCGTATTTATGTCATATTTATGTCAGGTGTGTCGTATTTATGTCATGTCTATGACATGTGTGTCATATTTATGTCAGGTGTGTCGTATTTATTTCAGGTGTGTCGTATTTATGTCAGGTGTGTCGTATTTATGTCATATTTATGTCAGGTGTGTCGTATTTATGTCATGTCTATGACATGTGTGTCATATTTATGTCAGGTGTGTCGTATTTATGTCAGGTGTGTCGTATTTATGTCATATTTATGTCAGGTGTGTCGTATTTATGTCATATTTATGTCAGGTGTGTCGTATTTATGTCAGGTGTGTCGTATTTATGTCATGTCTATGACATGTGTGTCATATTTATGTCAGGTGTGTCGTATTTATGTCATGTGTGTCGTATTTATGTCATGTGTGTCGTATTTTATATATGTCGTATTTATGTCAGGTGTGTCGTATTTATGTCATATTTATGTCAGGTGTGTCATATTTATGTCAGGTGTGTCGTATTTATGTCATATTTATGTCATGTGTGTCGAATTAATGTCATGTGTGTCATATTTATGTCATGTGTGTCATATTTATGTCATATTTATGTCATGTGTGTCATATTTATGTCATGTGTGTCTTTATGTGTGTAATTATGTGTGTAATCATGTGTGTAATTTATGTCATGTGTGTCGTAAATATGACACACATGACATTAATTCGACACACATGATAAATATGACATAAATATGACACACATGACATAAATATGACACACATGACATTAATTCGACACACATGACATAAATATGACATAAATATGACACACATGACATAAATATGACATAAATAAGACATACATGACATAAATCTTACACACATGACATAAATTCGACACACATGACATAAATACGACACACATGACATAAATATGACACACATGACATAAATATGTGTCGTCATAAACATGACATAAATACGACACACATGACATAAATACGACACACATGACATAAATATGACACACATGACATAAATACGACACACATGACATAAATATGACACACATGACATAAATACGACACACATGACATAAATCTGACACACATGACATAAATACGACACACATGACATAAATATGTGTCGTCATAAACATGACATAAATACGACACACATGACATAAATATGACACACGTGACATAAATACGACACACATGACATAAATACGACACACATGACATAAATACGACACACATGACATAAATACGACACACATGACATAAATACGACACACATGACATAAATACGACACACATGACATAAATACGACACACATGACATAAATATGACACACATGACATAAATATGACACACATGACATAAATACGACACACATGACATAAATACGACACACATGACATAAATATGTGTCGTCATAAACATGACATAAATATGACACACATGACATAAATATGACACACATGACATAAATATGACACACATGACATAAATATGACACACATGACATAAATATGACACGCGTGACATAAATATGACACACATGACATAAATACGACACACATGACATAAATATGACACAAGCAACTACAGGTCTACTTTCTTACTTTTTTTATTGCTTGGTCATCATTGTCTGGAGAGGTTTCTTCACTGGCACGGAAACTTTTTTTTATCAGCAAAGGCATCAACCCAATTTTCATTTTACAAATTCTGTGAACCCTTTCAAATTCAGCCCTAAATTTTAACGGTCTACGAATTTTCTTGGTAAAGTTCAAGTATATACTCGTCATTAATAATGTTTCAAATGCATTTTGATTCGGCTTTGCTTGTTTGTCATACAAAGTAAAAGTTTTTCATTTAAATCTAATGTGTCAATCATATACCACTACAGCTTCTGAAAAGTAAAGAATTGATAATCATATATTCACATCATTCAACTTCTAAACGTGTAGAACTTAAAACCTAATTTTACGGCGCTGCTTTTAATGGCATATTGAATTCTGCTTTAATATACTCGAAACATTAAAACTTTGTATGAATGTATTAAATCTACGGCCCAACAATTCAAACACGATTCTGTAGAAATGTATCAAATCTATGGTTACGGTGTAACTGCCACGACTTTCATCCAAAACATCATTTCATTTTAGGCGTGTTTTAACAACTGTTTTTCTGTACCGTTACTACCCAACTTTTCGTTTTTGTGAACTCCGCGTTACTCGTTATCGTGACCAAAGAGACAAAGTAATTTTCACTCATTCATTCTTTCATGTGAGTTTTGAATTAAATATAAGGCCCAGTAAATTCTTCTTTGTTCAACAAGTTCTAAGTAAAGTTCCTTTTTATCCGGAAAGTCGAGAAGTTAAAATGGGTTTAACAGCAACAACAAGATTTATTTAGTGTTTTAAAAATATAATTTTATTTTTATTAATCGGCAACAAAATTAGTGTTTTGGTTTTCAAAATGCAAGTGCTTTCATATGGAAATTACTGAATCAGTCAGTTATCTTAGAAATTGTGTGCTTAATTTAGCTTTTCATGTGATTGCTTTTTATTTAAAAATTGTGCGGTTTATTCTAAAAATTGAATATTGTTAGGAATTAAATAAAGTGTCGAGGGGATTCGACATTTATTGCACAAACATTTCTTGTGCCATGTAGTGAAACATCATCAAGGTATTAGACGAAATGTTGGTACAATAGGAATCTGCTTATAATATACTGAATGCTTGTTTATTTATTTTATTTTAAAACGAAGATTCCAACCACGCCCAGGAGGCTGCTTCGCTTGTGGTCGTTGAGGTTTTTTTTACCAGGACCTCTCGCCAGTAGCCCTATTTATACCTGGACCTTGATCTTCTGTTTCAAGATGATCAAGGCACGCTAGGAAGCGATCGACGCCACCCAACGGTTTTCGATGAGCGTAGCGATTGCAAAGTTGCCGCAAACACGCACAACACACACAACCGGAACTGTAACCTGGACTGACCGTCTTATAAACTGAACTTACACCTCCCAACACACCATCGTTATACGTGGTTTACCGCGTTAAGAGGCGTACTGTGAGAAATTGGACACAAGACACAAGAAATTGGGACACGGCACGCACTTCTGACCTGACATTGGCTGATCCAATGATTTAAAATATAAAAATATAAAAGGGGTGAGCTGTAGCACCTAATCATTTTCACCGCAGCTGTTTATGTATATGTTTGTATGTGTAGTAGAATGAAGTGTAGAACTGTAAATTCTGAGTCACCATGACTGGACAAGCAGGACTTAGTTTTTCAGTAAGTTTTTAAAAGAGCCCCCACAGTTAGATAGGCTCCCCAAAACAGAGCTCCCACAGTTATAGATAGGCTCCCCAAAACAGAGCCCCCACAGTTATAGATAGGCTCCCCAAAACAGAGCCCCCACAGTTATAGATAGGCTCCCCAAAACAGAGCCCCCCCAGTTAGATAGGCTCCCCAAAACAGAGCCCCCACAGTTAGATAGGCTCCCCAAGAGGCTCCCCAAAACAGAGCCCCCACAGTTAGATAGGCTCCCCAAAACAGAGCCCCCACAGTTAGATAGGCTCCCCAAAACATTATAGATAGGCTCCCCAAAACAGAGCCCCAAAACAGAGCCCCCACAGTTAGATAGGCTCCCCAAAACAGAGCCCCCACAGTTAGATAGGCTCCCCAAAACAGAGCCCCCACAGTTAGATAGGCTCCCCAAAACAGAGCCCCACAGTTAGATAGGCTCCCCAAAACAGAGCCCCCACAGTTAGATAGGCTCCCCAAAACAGAGCCCCCACATGCAGATAGGCTCCCCAAAACAGAGCCCCCACATGCAGATAGGCTCCCCAAAACAGAGCCCCCACATGCAGATAGGCTCCCCAAAACAGAGCCCCCACAGTTAGATAGGCTCCCCAAAACAGAGCCCCACAGTTAGATAGGCTCCCCAAAACAGAGCCCCCACAGTTAGATAGGCTCCCCAAAACAGAGCCCCCACAGTTAGATAGGCTCCCCAAAACAGAGCCCCCACAGTTAGATAGGCTCCCCAAAACAGAGCCCCCACAGTTAGATAGGCTCCCTAAAACAGAGCCCCCACAGTTAGATAGGCTCCCCAAAACAGAGCCCCCACAGTTAGATAGGCTCCCTAAAACAGAGCCCCCACAGTTAGATAGGCTCTCTAAAACCGAGCCCCAATAGTTAGACAGGCTCCCAGGGTTACTGCCACACCATTGGAGTAGAGGTTGCATGCAGATTACAAACACGCATAACATCTGTACGAAATTAATTCTCTTTCATTGGCATTTTCGCGAAAGACAAAAAGACAAAAAATGAAAACGAGAAAAAGATAAAAACTAAAACGAGAACGAGAACAAAAATGGAGCTCCACGTAACGTAAAAATAAAAAAGCGCCAGCGAGTAAAAAAAGGACAAAAAATACGTAAAAATCGGTACCGAACGCTAAAAACAAAAATTGCCAATGATGGAGAATTAATACGCACATCATGTATGCAAAAACGTCAGACACCTCATGCAAGCCTCCTATCCGCCGCAATGACAACCCCATTTAAAGGACCCATTATCAGCAAGTTCAACAATAGTAGACGAACATAGATTTCAGAGACGGTTACCTCCTAATATGCATAGTATAGGAACACGTACGTATTTAATTACAGCAAGCTTAAAGTAATCTTTGTTTAAATCCAGTCATGTTTTTCGTCATCAATTATGACGCAATAGACCTAAAGGATGACGTCACTCTGGAGACCTTACATAAATGCCCACATCATGGATTTATCAGAATATTACAGTTCACTTTGTGTATAATGTGAGTGTGTATTAAATGAACACCACAAACCCCCAACACCACCATACCCCACCCCATACAATAAGCACAGCAACACAGCATTCTCTAATGGGCCAATACAATAATAATTAATATTTAGAACCGCTTTTATTGCACCGTCGCAAACCGTCGCATCGCGTCGAAATAACTAGTTGTTTACGAAGTGGGGAAACTGCATAAGAACGGATTTGGGAGCTAACTATATCTTGCTTCAACGCAAGACTGATCGAACCGAGTGATCTTAGTAATCACTTTATCCGTCGCAACAGCGTCGAGTTTGCGTTGCATATTCGCGCTTGTTGTCAATTCAAAAAAGGAATGACAACATAAAACGACACCTGTAAACCTAACAATTAAATAGTTAGTTTTTTTATTTTTAGGGGGCCTGACAGTTTAATAATTTTTTATCCCTACCCTAGTCGCAGGTTTGGCGCCTAATTGTTTTGCAGTGGAACCCACCAGCTTTCGCTGACCGGACTTTTAACCACCGGCGTGTTGGAATATGGTTTTCGCAAACCAGGCACTGCTTGTTTGGCCTGAGTGCAATGACACGTGTTGTGTCGGCCGCGGGTTCAGTGTCCCAGTTCTACCTAACTTAAACTTCCTAACAGCGATCCCTAGTTAAAGCGATGTCACTTCTATCTATCCGATGCCGACTGCTCGGCCTTGCTGATAAGTGACACCAGGAGTATGGGTTAAAGTTGGAAATCTGACCTGCGCGCACCGTTCTTATGCAGGTTGTTTACACACACACATACACACACAGAGGAATAAAACCCAAGATTCCCAACCACGTTACATTACTAACGTGTACAAAGGTGGACTTTAAATTAATCTTTCGATCTCCATATACTTCCCCACCCCACACCACCCACGCATCGTGTGCCACATAAACATTCGATTTTAAACAAGCATTCAATATTAAGGGACTTTTTATGCTACAGCTCACATAAGTTAGTATTTACGTCGACTAAGAATAAATCCTAGCCTGGGAATGCTATGGCTCCATTTTCGTTCTTGAGCTTTTGTTCCGTCTTTTGACTTCTTTCTGCATAGAAGTAATCAAACGTTAAGATTTGTAGCTTTTTCGTTTTTTTTTTAAATTTTATAAATTTATCAGTTACCACATATTTAATATTGTAGGTATTTTGTATTACGAAAGTGCTGGAAATTACTGTTAAACCCAAAATGAATCGACAATATGGTTGCTACAGTTCGAGTTCAGTGATCATTAAACTTACCGAAATATTCTCATCGTTCACGGAAACAGCTTCATACCAGTACCCTCGTATACAGCGGAGTAAATGGCGTAGTGTCTGCGGCGTAGTGTCTGCATCTGTAATGTTAAAATCGTAATTAACTTAAATAGAAAATTTTAGCTATGACATGCGAGGAGCTATAATTTATATACAGCCAGAGACACGGCTAATAACAGCACCTGGCGCTGTGCCACAGTGGTTATAGCGCGCCTGTCTCTAACCCAGCGGTAAAGGTTCAAGGCTCGACGCTGCTATTATTATGGGTGTATGTGTCATTGGGCAACACTTTTAACGACAATTACTTTAACCCAGTGGTCACTAATAGGTTGTTTAAATTTTCACAAAAGGAAAAACAATATTTTTTCAATATTTGATCAATAATGTGTTGTTTAAATTGTAACATAAAAGAAATATTTACAATATTTTATTACAACCAGCGATAAAGCACGAACACCCTGTTCTATAAGAATGATAAACACTCACTTTTAACGTTGCAAATCCAAAACTTGCGGCGGTGGCGGCTGCCACTCAAGGCATCTTCATTCGTGAGCGAGATAACATTGATGTGATTTGAACACAAAACTTCGGTCTGTACTGCTTCAGTGTAGATTCAAATATTTCAAAGTTTTATTGAACTAATTTTCAAATTAGCGAGCTGTAAATTAAACGTTAAACATTAATACAACAAATAGTTACATTATATGATGTATATTCAGTACTTAAACAAATCCTTATCTAAATCCAAGTTGCCTTTGCGCAACTATACAATATACCTTCCAACTGCTTTACGCAAACCTTCTTACAAAACTTGGCAAGTCAAAAGAACAAGCTCCGCCCCAAACTCACATTAGCAAAAACGAAAACGTGTTAATCACGTGGAAAGCTGGGAGCTGATTGGTTAATTGCTAGGAGCAACGTTGTGGATTGTGACGTAACAAGGCTAAATTGAATCTCGCGCGAATTCCAGCGCTTAGTGCTGCCTTTCCAAAACATTAAGGCCTGAGTTTCGAGATAGGATTTGATAAGCAGTACCTTAACGTCAGGTAACACTGAAGTCTATTTATAGTAACAACGGATTGTAAAGATTACGGCAATTATTATTTTTGCTGGAATTCCTGCGACTTGTTTGAACACACGTAGTAAACAATCAGGCCACAAAATACTACAGTAATAGTTATTTGCTTAAAGAATGTACGAAACATACAAGTTACAAAAACTATTTAAATAGAGTACTGTGGGGGAAGATGAGACACCTTTAGCACATGATATCCAAATATCCTGATCGTGTTTTAAACAATTAACAACGCTATTTTAGAATCACACAGGTTCATACACTTCTACAGTTTGTTTTAGAGTCATATAGAGGATACTGTTTTATAATTCTTTGAATATTCCTTGTTTACTACCAAATTGAACAAGAAAATAGAATAAAAAAGTGTTTCATCTTACCTTAACCTACTGGGGTCATGAACTTTGTGATAATATATACTTCCTGTTACTTTGATGCATCATTATTTTATTATATTACCGTTAAACAAAAGAATACCAGTGGTACAATACCTTGTCTACACGTATAATGTATCATAATTAACGAATGGGGAATACCGTATAACGTAGTAGTAGGTCAACTCTGGTCAAATCCCAAATCATCTGGCCTACCTTGCTTTAGTTACTTACTCATATTAATCATATTTAAAACGTATCGGTTATTGTTTGGGTGCTATACCCGGCTTTTTATTTCTAAGAATATGATTTGTTATAGTCGGGGCGAAAAACGTTGTAACAATGGTTTATGGGAGTCTTGATGACACGGTTTTTATAATTCTTTGAATGTTCTGTTTGCTACCTAATGAGACGGGAAAATAGATTGAAAAGATATGTCATCTACTCTCACCCCACTATATAATATGGTATTCTTACAAAGCTAACGATATCATGCGAAATTGTACTTTAGCAAAATGGTGGACACGAGCTTAGGTATTCGACGTCATATCGAGTAGGTATAATACTGTGGGGTAAGATGGATACCGCTTAATCGTGTTTTAACACATAACAATTAACGCTCTTTTAGAGGCGACGATACGGCTTTATAATTCTGTCAATATATTTCGTATGCTACCAAACGGGACGATACAAGAGAACACGTACCATCTTATCCCAATCTACTATACCATGGGGTAAGACGGGACACTTTAAAAACATGTTCAAATACTCTGATCGTGTTTTAGACAATTGACAACGGTCTATGGGAGTCGTGAGTATACGGTTTTATATTTTATCGAATGTTTTTGACAAATAAACTCGTATGAAATACCAGCATATTGGTGTATTACGAAACTTGCGATAAAATCATTAACGTTTGTATTAAACAAAACAAAATATCTACGAAACACTTTTACAATTTTAATTGCTATGTAATGTTGAACTGTGGATTAGAAAAAGGGGAAGAAAATTATAGAATATGCAAAAAAAAAACAAAAAGTGTATTGTATTAAATAAACAAAAACACAATCTAAAACAATCTTCAGAAGAAGTTACAACAATGAATTCATTTAAATTGATAAAAAACATCTTTATTTCGTGCAAAATCCAGATGTATGAAATTGTAAGTATGTCAGTTCAACTGTGGTGTAAGTATGTCAGTTGTTTCATCTGTGAGACAAAATGAATTGAATCTACCAAGTAATACAATCACTTATGACGTCACAGAAGGCAATAGTTTGTACCATTGTTATGTAATAGTATCCGGTGAGTGATTGCAGATGCAAATCATCATTTCCCTTATATGGAAGTCTCCTTGTCTATGGTCTGTGATGTCACAAACACCTGTGTGATGTAATAAAACAAATCATAACTTCAATATATGAACTGTAATGCACAGTAAAGTATCTTCGTTTCTTTCGAATCAAGAAATTAGAAAAGACAATATTTTTTAAAATGAAGTTTCATATTTTGTCATTTTTATTGTTGATATTGTCTGTGAGAAAAAGTGCTTCGGTTTTAAATCAAATTAGATGGTAAGTGGCTAATATACTTAAGCTAGTGTAAACATACTCATACATCATATACATGAATTCAGTATTTGTTGTAAATGGAATATGTGCTTTTATACCTATAAGAAGCTGCTAAACTAGGAAGTTAAGAGTTACGGGTTGGTGATTTGGGTAAAACAATTACTTACAAAGTTACATATGTGGTAACTCCTAAGGGGGCCACAAGTTGTATGAAACGGAACACCTGTGTTATAACAACTGTCGTCGCCCCACTATACTAGTATAAATGAAAGTTACTTTTATTTATTTATAGTAGTGGTAAAAATCCGGGTGTTCTTAGGCAGAAATTGCCGGTTTAAAAGATTAACAGAATGTAACTTGCTTATGCTAGAATAAGTACAAGTGTTTAGTCACAATAACATTATTATGATGTCAGCAGTTTCCTGTTTCCTTAGAAATGTAACGGACCTAATGGTTGTTACTATCTTGGTAGTGGCATGAAGTAAATAAATATAAAACATCAAATACAAAACTGTATAATGTAAAACATCATGTATTATACATGCATATTGTTCTAATACTGTCTGGCATAAATCTAATAAAGCATTTTTGCCAATTTAATTTTGAACACCAATATTTAACGTCCTATTTAGTATTTAGGTCGCCTTTATTAGGGTTGACCATTACTTATTAGAACAGGGTATTAGTATTGTAGCTGTATTAGTATTGTAATTTACTAATATATGTATTATTAAGTTAAATGATTTACACAGAATGATTGTAACTTCATTATCTTCGCGTGGCGGGGTAACCCCAGTCATTATAACCTGGGTGTTTTGTTTCATAAACCTTAAGATTAACATGTATGTAATGTTATACAGTGTTTATCTATGTTATAAATGATGTGTTTTATATATTTTACATGGAGTAATATACAATATAATATACCACAGGTGTGATACAAGCATAGATAACACAACCCAAGTGTGGAAGTCGTATAATGATTCAACATCTGCTTGTGTTAAGTGTGGGTCAATATATAGACTATTTGAAGACAGGTAACCGTCATATAGCATATTATGTATAATTAGTAACTAGTAAGTAAGCAATGAAACCATATGTGTCTGGTGTATGAAACATATCATATGAATTAGGTGAGCATGAGGTATATGTATACTAGTATTAAGTATATATTAAGATACCTATGTTATAACCTGGTAATGAGCATGGGATGTTTGAATACACCATGTGTATTTGGTGTATAAGGAGACACCCATGTTATAATAGAAATGAGCATGAGGTGTATGAATACACCATGTGTGCTTGGTGTATAAGGAGACACCCATGTTATAACTCAACAAGGATCACACAGTATGTATGTGGTGTATTATTATTAATTACAATATAATAAAAGAATCTTTACTACTTTTATAGAAGTCAAGTAGACACCTCTTGTTGCGTGGGTGGTGCGTTCACAGGTGCGAGGTGTTCTGTTCCTTGTGGAGGGGTGACTGTCGCTTGTCAAAACCGTAAGTTGAGTGTTTTCATGAGTACTTTGGGTTAGTCTGTATAAAAAGAAAACTATGTTATAACTTGACATTGAGCACGAGGTGTTTAAATTCACCATGTATTTCTGCTTTTTGGTGAATAAGAAGACACCCATGTTATAACTCAACAGCCTGTATAAGGTGTATGAATACACAATGTGTGTCTGATGTATAAGACACCCATGTTATAACATGACAGTGAGCATGAGGTGTATAAAAAACATGCATGTCTGGTGGATAAAAAATTCCATGTATAACTCTACAGCATTCACTTGGTAAAGCTACAATATATAATAGCCTACATAATACTCTTCTTATATTTACTCACTATTTTCTACACCAAACACATACAAAAGTAAAGCAACCACTTACAGAGAACACTTTCTGCGTGAATACACCGCAGCAATCTTGTGATGGCTACAATGACTGTGGAGATGGCACAGATGAGATTAAACTTTCACAAATTACACCCGGGTGCACTCAGTGTGAAAATAATCAGTTTCAATGCAAAATGGTATCAATATTCCCACAATGTTTTCCCAGATCCAAGGTGTGTTCTTGCAGACTGTAAACTGGTTTAGCTATTGTTATGTTAATCTGGCACTGTGGATTAGTGGTTGAGGGCTTGTATTGTAAGCGAAGGATAATGTGTTCAATGATCTACTAACAGCTGTATGAGTCATGGAACAAGACACTTAACAGACATTGCCAGTGGTCACTAATGGCTTGTGGCACCCTGGGTATCAGGGTAATAGGCCAACTCTGGCCTAAATCTCAGGTCCCATAGATGGCACTTTGCAGAACCTTACCCACATAGAATATGCAATATGTTATCTAAGATTTAGTCAAAGGTGCTCAAGGTGTGCAGTTTAGGAAACACAATTTTCTAACCTTGATTGATTTTAGCCTAAAAGGTTGCATCTAATACACCAGTAGCTCATATTATTTTACTTGTTTTTGTATAACCACCAACCTTTAAAATCTTTACCGAAATTCCCACTTGCACCAGGTATGTGACGGGGTAAAGAACTGTGTGGCAGGCTCCGATGAAATCAATTGTTTATACCACGGTGGAAGGTGCAGGGGGTTTCTGTGTACCAACATCCCACAATGTATTGCTGAGAATGAGGTAGATTTATTTATACTCTAAGAATATTTTGTTTAATTAAATAGTTCGAACAAATTTCTAAGTTCTTTTTTTCTGCTGTGCCTCATTGTAGGACCTCACCCATATAGAATAGAATGTGTGTATACAAAGTTGGTAATAAACTATCTGTGCTATAAATCCAATGTACCATGTCATGTCTTAAAACAGACCTCAGTAACATCTCACACTAAACTACTATTTAAGCCAAGTTAGCCATAGTATCTCACAGACTCAGTCCCCGTTTCTTCAATAAACATTGCACTGCTCTTGCTTGCCATAGTATCTCAGGGATTTTTACCCATTTAGAAAAAAATCAAAATCACACTACCCTAAAATTCTGGTTTCTTTTATGTATATCAAGCTACCCTAACATATACCCAGTATACAATGCCGCATCTAACAGATTCTCACCCATATAGAATAGAATCAAAATATCAACATTACAAATAAATCCCAGTTTTTTTTAATGAACATCACATTATCATTTTGGCATTTTTTACCCAGGAACGCAACACCTTGCAATAGTATCTCAGGGATTTACCCATATAGAATAAGAATCAAAACCACCCTACACTAAAATAATGGAATCTTCTATACATATATCAATATCTTACCCAGGTATGCAACGGGCACAAGGATTGTTATGATGGTTCAGATGAGGAAGGTTGTTACCTTGGATGTCAGGGTCACTTCCATTGTAACAATACTGGGAAGACGCAACAACTTCCATTGGGAAAATGCAACGATAATGAGACCATTGTGACAAACAAAGTGTGTGATGATGTCATAGACTGTGGGAATAAAGCAGATGAAGTAAGAACACGTTTAAAAAATAAAAACATAAAAGTTTAACAAAAATTAGAGTAAAATATAGAGACAAGCAATTTAAGACAGTTTCAATAAAAATATGACACATGGCCCTTATCAAAAAATCTGTGTTTTATGCAGCTTGCTTAAAGACATCTATAATATTTATTCAATAAAACTGGAACTATACACCATGTGTATCTGGTGTATAAGAAGACACCCATATTAAAACTTGGCAGTAAGCATGAGGTGTATGAAAGATGAATTAGATATCTCTATCTGGCAACTAACCAAATCTCTTCCACTCACAGTCAAACTGTCACAGTTGGACAGCATGGAGTAGCTGGCAGCCATGTTTGTGCCCAAACAACAACCAAGCTGGAGAAAAAGTTAGAGCTCGAAAATGTGTCACACACACTAATGTAAACACTCATGTCAATGGTAAATATAACTTGGGGTTGAAACTTGTGTTTGCTAAATGGGGTGTAACGGTCACGCCTTTTACCCAATACATTCTTTCTTTCTTTTTTTAATAAATAAGCGTGTTTTAACAACTGTTGTTTTACCAATACTACCTGTCTTTTCGCTTTTGTAAAATCTACCGATCGTGACCGAAGAGACGAAATAATTTTATTTCATTTAATACTTGTGAATAGACATAAACCTGAAACTATATATGCAGGAAAATGCAATGGATTAAACACTGACGCATTGAATTGTAACTGCACATTAGAAACAACAACAACTGCAGCACAAACAACAGATGCAACAACAACAACAGAAACAACAACTACGGCACCAGGTATAGTGAAAACATAACAAATACATATATATATATATATATATAGGACTTTTAGATTTAGAATATCAAAAAATAACATACCAAGCAGCACTTATAACATTTTGCGATCTTAGGTGTCATGTTTTTTAATTGTTTAACGAAATCCGGGTGACATTATTTATACTTCGAATTTATGCTTATATTTGCAACAAGTACTGCCGTACTGGTTAATGGTTACTGCTTATAACTTATAAAGAAAAAAAAACAAACTTTTTTTATAAATTTATACACAGACTTTAATGATATTTAGCAACTAACCAAAGTATTTTAACTTCACAGTTGGGACAAGCCCGCCACTCAGCGAAAGCATGATTGCAATAATTTCGGTTGGAATCTTAGCCGGGATAATTCTCATAGTAATTATCATCCTACTAACCTATGCGTGCTGGAACAAAAGAGTTACAGACAAAAGAAAAAGAGCGATAAGTCAACACTACAACCCACAAAGCATTGACCCACTTTACCCCACCAACAACACATTAATGCAGAGCACACATACACTGCCTATTTCCACAAATACATTAGGAAGATCTCCTATGTCCAACTTTTCCCACTCCCCATCACAAAAGAACCAAAACACCCCGCTACCTGCAACACCAGATTCAATAGAACCACCATATGAAAGTATATCGGACTTACGAGCAAAGCAAATTGACCCGTACGCACAAACTGGGGTTTCTTTGTTTGATACTTCACCTACACGAGACTATACTTCATCAATGACATCACCACCCCCTCTCCCACAAAGGTCAGCTTCCCTAATGTCCCTCTCAAGTCTTGGGGTAAATGAAATGGGGCATAAACCACACAGAGAACGAACAATATCAAGATTTCCAGCAGAAGAATTGGGTCACCCTCCAAAAGCCCCACTACGTAAAACAAAGAGTGTCGATACATTAGACAAGGATGGTTACATAGTTCCCATACCTTCAGTTAGAAGACCGAGAACAAAATCAAAATCTGTTGATCTTGTTTTGCCACCGCTTAAAAGTGAGTTTGGATTTAAAAACTTGTTTTATATGTTTATAATAATGTTGACATAAATTTGTAACACAAGGCACATACGGTGTATTCATATACCCTCATCCCTGTTGGGATATAACATGGGTATCTTCTTATACACGACAAGACACACATGGTATTCATACACATTATGTTCATTGTTAAGATATAACATGGGTGTCTATACAGCAATGTGCTGCATTTAAACTAGTATTACTTCACAACAGATGACCAATATGCCACAATGCAAGCATCACCAGAACACAGAGTGAGCAGCGCAAGTGCCAACAGCAGCCCCTACAAAAACCATGTCCGAAAATATTCAAGAGAGAATGCTCTAACTGCTCACCGCTCGACAGCAGCACCACGGCGAAGATATAGGAATAGGCAACATAAAGATGGGAATGGCAGTAGGTCGTTGTACGTTGCAAGAGCTAGAGGCAGCACATCATCAGAGCGAGCGTATCATTCCGATACATATGCAAGCATGAGTGGATCAATCAGGTACATAGCCCTTAGGCGTCAGCATTACTGTTTTTTAATATATATGTTTTATTATACAATTGGTTGGACTTGATTTTTGTCTAATACATTTTCATAGCACCAGATCCTTAGGGGCATTGTTACAATACAGTTATATCCATAGCATGAAACATAGGGAAGTTCAATGAATATTGTGGCGAACACTGTACAATTTTGGCCCTGCTTTTTGTATAGACACTTAATTTTAACAGCACGAGAACCGAGTTGTAAAACTGGGTTGGTAAAACATATCATGGCAACCCAGTTTTAAAAATAATGGTGACGTGCCAACCAGCCACCTCTAATATAACTCCTATATTCAGTTATCAGGGTGATGTTGACAGCGATTCTGGGTACGATGTGTCACGAATGTCATCATCAGATTTTATTCCTCCTGGCACACCATATAAGGTAATCACCCATAAGTTATGTTGTGTTCTTGGGTTTGTATTGAAACGCCAAATTGTAGAGTGAAACGCTGGAATAGCGAATGAAACGCTCGAATAGCGAATGAAAACTAAGGCGAGCACACACGTATATATAGGGCACTTAATTGCGACATAGCGACACAAATAACTACATAGCTACACAAAATAACTACATAGCTACACAATTAATAATGAATCACGCTGACTGCGGCACATTGCGCAGGGCAAATCACGTGACTAAGGCATGCAAGTGCGAACCACGCTGATTGCGGCACATTGCGCAGATCACGTGGCTACGGCATGCAAGTGCGCCCTTGTCGGGGGTGTGCCCGGAGGCGTGTCCACAACAAGTTACATATGTGGAAACTTGTAAATGGGCAGAGGTGTAAGAAACAAAACATCTGTGTTATAAGGTATGTTGTTGCCCAGCCCAGGGAGATAAGTAGCAGCAAAACTTTCACACTGTGTGTAGTTTTTAATGTACTGACACAGTTTTTGTTAATTGATAAAATTATGCACAATTTTAATGACTTTTTTTGCCCACCATGCGAGGATGAATAAGTTACATTCATTCATGCAAGGTATCACCAATGAGGAAGAAGGGAGGGGAACAGATAAGTCCTCCACCGTTTGATCCTCCCAAGTTAAACAGAAGAAGGATTTCATCCTTGGATGATCTGACAGCATCCGGATTGGGAGGGAAAAAGTTGATTTACACAACACTTGCTACAGCTACAGATGAAGAAGAGAGTGCAGATGAGAAAAAGGAGAAAAAAGAGAAAAATAAAGAAGGCTACACAAACGTGTTGCCTAAATCAAAAAAAGAAGAACCCCAGCTAACTAATGGAAGTGCTAGTAATAAACACCAGGCAACACTGAATGGATCACTGTTTCATGAATACGGCAAATTAAGCCCTGTAGTGTCACCTAGTGATAAGTACCCTGATCAAAACGAAACTCATTATGATGTCATATTCAGAGACAGTTTACAATCACAACATAATGGCAACGACAATCGAGAAGGATTTCTATAAATATTGTAACTGATTCTGATTGTAAAACTAATTTATTACCGCTTTTTTTGTGAATACTTGAATTTTCAACTACAATTTGTGCACAAACATTTTTTCAACCTTTATAGACACATAGTATTTTGTATTTTATTTTTATATAAAAATGATAACACATTAATTTTTCCTACTTAGTACACTGTAGTTCAAACCACTGCCTTTCCACCAAAAAATTAATTTGTGATTAGGTACAAAAGTTTCTATAATACACAATTAAAAAAGCATACCGATATTTTTATTTATTATATATATATTTGATTTGTCTATACACTTGCATTATAAAAAAAGCAGCCAGAGCAGTATCAGATATATACCCCTAACAAAACATTTATTAAAATAAGGGTGAAAAAATCTGGCTGGTGCAAATCTGAGTTTTAATTGAACACATACTGTTTCAGTTTAAATTTAATCCATTTTGTTGTTAAAACTAATGCTCCATGCTCATTGCTGTCAACTAAACATAATCACAATGAACGAAAAACAGATAACAAGAAAAACAACAATTAATCTCACTCTTGTGTCAGAGTTAAAACAATACAGACATCACATGATGGTAAAAATCACATAATTAGCAAATGTGTCAATCTTTATATATAGTATAATTAACAATACACACTAACTGTCAAGTTATGATAACACTAACGGGTGCTTAATTTGAGTAATTAACATTATATACAAACTTTATACAACAAATCATTTATTCAGAGTTTAATCAGTAACTCTTAACACAAGTTTATCAAAGCAAAACAATTGAACGCATGTCTATGTTTGAATATTGGAATACATATTAACTAATAACCTTGGATACAGTTTATACTGCAATAACTTGATCAAAATATTTTTCGATACCTTGGTTCAAAACATGTTTTATCAAGTGTTGTTGCTACACTTGTGCGGTGAATTACAAATGATTTGTTTGCTAAAAATGTGTATAAAAGGCAGTAGAAATGGGGGATAGGCAGTCACATTTGACTTGGATCACAAAGAAGAAACATGAAGATATTGTTCGTTCTACTGGCTGCTTTGGCGGTAAGTAACAAAAGAAATTTGTTGTGCAAATTCAACTTTATGTTCAGATTTACATTTGCCATTTGTGTTGAATTATAAATTTTAAGCGTGTAATTACTTACTGGAAAATAAGTCAACTCTAGCCAAAATTACAATTCCCTGAAGTGCATCGCTGTAGAACCTTACCCATATATTATATATAATAAGATAAATTAAACAAAAAGGAATAACATAGCAGTATGTCACCCTAGTCCCTAGGAACCCCTAATGTCATGCCAATAAATTTAACTGTTAACTAAACTACTCTCCAGGTCGCCAATGCTTACAGTTACACCCACTGTGGTTGTAAACGCTTCCTCGTTTACCCCAAACCTCAAGCATTCTGCTACCACATCCAATATAAAAGCTGCTGGTGCTCCTACAAGTATTATGAACCTGTTCTCCATGTTTACCCTGGAAAGGACTGTGGAACTCTAGGATGGACAGGTAAAAAATAAAATACGAACAATTATTTTATTTTCTTCAGCATATTTGTTTATTTTTTTAAAAAAACTTGTTTTCTTCTAATTTTAAGAAACTGTTGGCAGGGTAGATTTTACCCAGAAATAGTTATTACACTTTTGCAACAGAACTAACGCAGGGCAAAGGTTGTATTCTGTTGAACTATCCTAGTACTAGTTATTTCCTGAATCCTGATATCAAAAAAACTCTCACAAAGTCCAAATCCCGATAAAGATTGGCCAAGTGACAGACACAGGAAAAAGTTGAATAAAATTAGTTATTTTCCACCAGAGAAGCCAAAACAGTATACATTCCATAATAAACATCCTATTACAATAAACTATGCCCAGCAGAAATAACACGAAGTTTTACTTTTTTCCTAAATTCAGAAACACCAATTGAGGATCTTCAAACTGAAATGGAAAACCTACTGAAGGAATCGCTGCTCGAGATCACCAAGAAGATGATGCTTAGAAAAGTTGTGTTTGTACGACAACTCACTAAAACTGCGGATGAATATAAAGAAGAATACAAAAAGAACATCACTCGATACTATGCCTATTATATCGCGTAAGTAAATAAAATGAAAACTAGTTATTAGAATATTTATATACCGCCTTTTTATTTACTGTTTTAATGCTGTCCTACAATTGGATTAGGCCACTGCTACTGCCCATTATGCATCATGTTTTTTACATATAATACTACAGTTAAAAGGCACTAATAAGCATGGAATAATAACCAAATTAAAAACAAGCTTATTACAACCTAGTTTAAAACAATCCCTTACTAAAATATATATATATATATATAGGCCTATATATATAAATACACAATACTTTTCTAGGTCCGCTGACAGCATCTTAAGAAAAGAGCATCTGATTAAAGAAAGAAATGAATTAATTGAAGAATACAATGAACAATTGGACCAAAAAGTCACGGCTGCTGTTGAGAAATGTACAACGGACATTCTTGCTAAAATCAAGATAATTGCTGCCTACCATGAAAAACTTGTAAAGAGGTAAAATAGAAATAGAACAAGTCTGCTTTAAAAGCCTAAGCTGGTTGTGTTTCTTCATATAACTTACACAACTGTATGTATTTGACCATTAGACTTAACTTAGTACTTTTTAAAACATATCTCCATTATACATATACAAAAAATGGCAATAGCCTACTTACAAGACTGCATTTTTGTCTTTCAAATACAAACAAAACTATAAAACATAAGGTAAACTGCCGCATATTTAATTATAAAAAATCAAATTTTAAAAAACTTATCCTAGTATGTAGTATACTGTTTACAGAGCAGTAACCGTTATTTAGTAAAAATTTCTGCTGGTGTCACTAACATAAAATTTAGGGTCTTAGATAAAGTGAGATAATGCTAAAAACTAACTTACGCACCTTTTTACAGCGCTGTTGGGTGTCTTGAGACCCGTGAACAGAAGATTGAGGAATACATTACTACATTGGAGAATAAATGCAAGTTGTATGTGGGAAGGTTTGTTTCAAAACATTTAGCAATCCTTGAGCAGAATAAGAAGTATTACCGCGCTACACTGGCTAAAGTGCATGGTAGGTGCAATGAATGTAATTAATGTAACTTGCTTTATCCTAACAAGGCTGGAAAACAACAGTTGTTATAACACGGGTGCTCTGTTTTACACACCTCTTGCCTACTAGTCTACATCATGAACTGAAGAAAATTTGATCGAAAAGCTGCTATAGTCAAAGTCTACCACTTACCTTAGTTGTTAAATTCCACAGGAAGTGCTCTCTGGCAGAAAGCTAAAGTCGACGCTGTAATTGAGGTCTACCACGAACAGGAAGCTAAAAAGATCTCCGTCTTGGCAAAAGAATACGCTGACACACTAAACACATGCAAGGCTAAATTGATCACAAATTACAGATGCGCTTATAAATGCTATATGTCAAACTCGTGCTTACGATTCTATAAGAAGACATATTACAGTTACTGGTGAGTCAAAATTTAGTATTCTTACATTATTAAAACTATAATTTGTTTGGTGTAAAAATAGTTGATAAAACGACACAAATAATCAAATATGTCTTATGCAGCTTTGGCAATTTAACATTTCGCGGGAAATTTTATTTGCGAAGATCTTTTCCCTAACTTAGAAATCGGACGCTGTTTATTTAAACATAATTTATGGGGACAAATTAAGTAATGATATAGATTATTTAGGTAAAACCAGTCATTTTTAAGATCGGAGATTCCACCTTTAATGAGATACTATGTTTTTTATATGACAGCCGCAATCTTGGTTGCTGGTACAAATATACACCAAGTTACTGTGTCGTACGAAAAACTCTCTGTCCATTCTACTATCCATACAAACCAATCTCTTTCTCCTGCCTGAGAACATGTGTTGTCCGTAAGTTATTTACCCAACTTCACTTGCAGCATTTGTCTATAAGCGTACAGAATAGTATAATTTATCTTTTAACTTGTTCGTTTATAGCTGCCGTCGTTCGCAATGGAGCCACCATAATCAAAGAGCTGGAAGAGAAATTGAAAAAGGCCATCAAAGAATACGTTGTTATCTTTACCGCATGGAAAACCAAATGGACTCAATATCATACTGAGTACTGCGATAAATACAACGAGATTCTAAAAGAAAGACACGAATGGTACATCAGAAGAGTGATCGCTCGATTTGTCGTTGAGTAAGTAGACATTAGTGTGGGGTAAGATGGTACAAGTTTTAATTTCCTTTTCTCGACCCATTTGAATAGTAAACCATTAAAGAATATTTACAGAATTATAAAACCGTAGCTCCGCGACTCAAAAATAGCTTCGTTAATTTATTTCTTTTACAGAAACAACAGCACCGAATTAACAGCCTTACAAAAGGCTGAGATCGCAAAATTAAAGAAAGAACTGAACGAACGAAGAACCGAAGCAGTCCTTACTTACAAAAAGAAATTGCTCAACCTTCTCTTGGAATGTGTCGCTAAATTTAATGAAAACATCGAGGAATACAAGCAGAAGGCGTTGGATTTGATCAAGGGAATTGCAAAGGCATTCGATGCATGCTTGACAAAGCGAAAGGCCGACATTCTTGCTTACAGATTTAAAATGATCAAGCACTCATTCTCGGAAAAGGAAATCATGAGAAAAGATATGATCAAGGTATATGATTGTTTAAATAGTTATTTTACCATAAACATAAATGCAAAATGGCTGAGCGGGTAGAACGGTAGGTTATACGGGTTAACCCTGTCCGTTACAAGGGCACAAGGCTTTTGGGATTCCTTGTGTTACAGTTTTATAATTCTGTAAAATTCTTTGTTTCCTACCAAATGCGAAGACGAAAGAAAATAAAAATACTTCAACCCACTATAGGCCCACCGCTTTAATTGAAATTAATCGAAATCGCTCCTGTTTCAGAGCAAACTCGTTCATTTGCGCCGCTACAAAGAAATGCTGAAGACTTATCACGACGGTGAAGAGTTCCCCGAAGAAGTTAATGCTATGATAGAAGCATACGAGGACAAGCTTGAGAATTACTGCGAAGATATATTGGAAGAATGTACAAAGGATTGGAGCGCTGCGATACCTAAGCTTACCCATCATTACGCGTGTAGCTATACCTGTAGAGAAGGAAGATTCTGTATGCCTAGGTTCTGCTTTGGTGGATACTTCAGATGGGTTGTAAAATACCCCACTGCAAAATGCTACACTTACTACTACAGATGCTACAGGTGATTAAATGTAATATTTTTACCTTCGCGTGACTGGACAACAATAGTCGTTATAGAACACGGGTATTTTGTTTCATACACCTCGTGTCCGCGCACGTGTTACCACATGGAACTTTGTGGGTGAATATCGTTTGTGATGTTTTCATGTAAAGCTGAAAATTTGGACCCATTAGCGACAACAGGGTTAGATCGAATAATACTATTTTACTATCTTGTTCAATGACATATTTGCTTACTACACCCGCAATGGCACACTTAAGACTATCTGCATCGTTCTAAACGTTTCAATTTTGTTTCAGAACAACCTGCAACTACAGAGTCTTCTACCAAAAGGGTTGCTACAGATACGGGTGCCACTAAACTGTTGCATCCTTCGTCAGCGTAACGAGATGCATATTAGATGTATCTTGTAGTAGTGAATAAGCTTTACTTGACGACAATCGTATTGTCCTAATGAATAAATAAAGCCGCTGACACAACATATGTATTCTGTACGATTGCTTAATATGCAGAAAGCCTTTAGTAAACAGGCGTCTAGGAAAAGGCATATTTGTTAGATCCATGGCGTGAGAGCTATTAACACTAACATAGGCAACGCAACCACAACGAAAAGCGCATCTCGCCATACTGGTGTTAGCATCATTTGTGCTTAAACCAATAGGTTTGATTAAACGTCAACCATCATACTTGTTGCAACCCATGATATAGTATTGTAGGGTAAGAAGCAGATAATATCCTGATCGTGTATTAAACAGTTAATAACGGTATATGAGGGTCGTAAGGCTGTGGTTTTATACTTTTTCTTTCTTTACTATCAAATGGGACGGGAAAATAGAATGAAAAAGTGTCCCACTTTCCCCCATCCTACTGAATCATGCGTGGCGGAAAACGTCAATTCGAACTTCGATTAAGAAACAGCGGTTTAAAACTGATGTACCAGGTCGACAAGCTAAACGGCCATACTCCTAACGCGTGTAACTAATGAATGTAGCAGTAACTACTTAAAGTTAATTTAAAACATTCATGCTTGTCCAATACTACAAATATAAAAATTGAACATTGATCCCAAAACAACACTGGGAACATATGCTTGGAAACAATCACCTGACAAATAAACTGTTTAAAAAGAAAGACAGCTTTATGAAAAATTCATTTACTCCAAAAAAGAACTTTTTTTTGCAAAGAAAAGTATAAAAAATGATATTTTGAAAATTTAAGATATTTTTGCTTCTTCAAAATATGAGACATTTTGAAATTTTAAAACCTCGTTGCCCCATGAAGTCCAACCTGGTATTAAATTCCTTGCAAACATTTCTAAACATTTTGAATTCTCTTGAAGATCAGTGTAGCGCTGTAATATCTCACTTAGTGGTGGTTTGTGCGAGTGTTGAGAACATGGGATGCTACAAATAACAAGCTCTTTCATATTTTCATCGAATTTTGGTTGGTGTGATCGTTTTGGGTTGTACCTGCCAATTATAATGGTCTCATATGGCTTTTTGTGGAGGCTGTCAAAAGGATAAAGAGGTTTTCCAGCAATTGTAACTTTCACCCAATGCCATATAACTTGAAAGTCAATATTCCACATTGGGAACAAAGTTTTTTTGACAAAATTCATAATTCTTTGTTTGTTTGTCACCCACACTATGACATAACAACCTTCTTCTGTTAATTGCGGAACAGGCATCTTTATGATGTCATCAAAGGACAACCAGTTATATTTTTTACCCCTTTTAACTGACTTATTTTCCCAAGGTGGGTCCATTACAATACAGTTATATTTTCCTCCATTTTTGCTCTCTTCTACTATTTGTTTTAAACCTTCCATGTCTGACATTAAATATCTTGCATTCCCGGGAATTAGAAGTGAATCAGAATCCAGTTTAACTTGTATCGGAAATTCAGATCCATTTTCGGTTAAAAATTGGCCTTTAATCAATTTTGGAAACAACCCATTAGTGGCCACTGGGTTGGAGCAATCAATTTCAGAAAACTTTGAAGACTTTTTTTCCATAGATTGTTCAATATTGCTATTTCGTACAGTTTTAAATTGATCTTTTACAGAATCAAGTGCAGTTTGTAGTTTTCCAACAACTAACTCATGGTGCTCTTGAGCTTTAATCTCTTCCATGCTAAACGGTGATTTCCTTTTCCTTCGTTTCCGTTTTCCATTTTTTGACAAAATATTTTCCCCAATTTTTATACCCTCTTCAATAAATGGTGTTCCGATCGCAAAATATTCTTCTTTAAGTTGAAATGATTTGATGTCATCAAAATTAGGAGCCCGAGCCAGCGTATTTCTATAAACTTTCTTTGTGTACAACTGGTGACACACAACAACAGTTTCATCATTTTCAACAATTATTGACATTATTTGTTACCTATTCATGTCCTAAATAACAACAATTATTGGCACAAATTTCACACACAGATTAAAATTATGACCTAGTTTGTACCAATAACTTCTTTTAACTGAAGCAGTGATTTTAAAAGTGGGTTGATTTAAACTTTAGGTTAGAAAGTGTCACACAAATATTTAAATTTGAAAAATCACTAAATATATTCTACATGGGTCAAGTTCTACAGCAAAGCGTGACATGAGATCCTACCCTAACACTCGTAAATACTGTTTGGTACTAAATTAATACATTAATCCATTATTGATACACACTTGCATTTTATGGTGCAGAGCCTCACACACATAGAATATAACTAATAGTCTGGAAGCCAACAACAGTTTAAGAACCACTGCACTAAAGATAAATTAAGAGAAATTAAAATCAGGTGTTTCCAAATGATAATGAAGTTGACTGGTTCATTAACTTTTCCTTTTTCTCTGAAAAACTTTTCGCTCGTTCGTAAGACTTTTCCACCCCATCGCCCCTCGCGTGCATCAAACTTATATTATGGCAACCCCTATAATCACCTAGTTCGCATGACTTTTCAGCATATTTCGCGGCAAGTCTTAAATTTGGCTTCAAATCTTCAAACCCTTTCATATAGAAATAACTCAACACGTTACAACCAACTGCATCGTTTAAAGCGCAAGATTTTTGCAGAGCTTCAAGAATTCGAGATTGAACGGGTTTTTCAGTTTCTTCGACAGTTTTTAAATAATCAACGAACGGTTTACGGGATTTCTGTGAAAAACAAGAAATTCACTGTAGTATTTATGGTATCTTAATCTTCTCTATCATATGAACAGGAAAACTGTATGTGCCTAATCTAATGTCAGTGGTCAGGTTGTAATAAAACACTTTATTTATATACCAAATTAAACAATTGTTATGAACACATACTTCAGCACTCATCAGCAGCAAACGGCCCCAAACCTGGGGTGGCAGACCTACCCTGGAATTGTCTCAACTGTATTAAATAGTAAACCAATAAGTTAGTCCTTGCATTTATAAAGTTTGATGCCTATGCTATTAATGCATAATCATACCATACATTCATTCATTGACAGTTAAATTTGATTGAACTATTTTAGTCTATTAGAATACCTCATCTTGTTGTAGCAGTAGAGCCATATTACAGCATGCAGTGGCCAATCTATCATTCTTTCCTTGGTCTCTGTACTTCTCTTGCTGGCAAGCACTTCGATAATACTTAAATGCCTCAAGCTCACTTTTCTCTAAACCGCCTGTAAAGAAAGTTTATTATTTTAGAAAATAATATTTTTCTCCACACCACCTAAAAAAAAACGTTTTTTTCTTTTCAGTTGTATTAACAATGTTATGCCTAGCAGCAATAACAGCGGAGTTTAATAGGAGCCTACCTTTTCCCAGCATGTGGTATTGGCCCACTTTAAAACAGCAAGGAGCATTCTTATATTTGTCACAACATTCTTTGTAAGTTGTTGCAGCTTCTGGGAATTTTTTTCGAATCGTTTCAAGAAATTCCCCCAATCTGTAGCAACCTGGAGACAAATAATATAGGTTAGAATACCCATGTGTCTTGAAAACTAATATTAGACACCAAATATGTAGCAAAAAGCAAAAAGGGGAAAGAATTAATGAAGCTCATTTGAGTGATGTAACTATTTAGTGTTGCTATTACTGCCAGCATGCGTGTCCTTATAGTTTCCCCTATTTTTAATACACCACAAAAAAAGTAGACAAATTTGCAAGTAGATAGTAGCCACAACATATAGCCACCCCATATGCCGAAATTTAGTTGGGTGCAACAAGTGTAACTTACCAAAATTACGAAACAAAATGAACGCAATTATAAACTTACAATCTGCGTCTTTTTCTTTGTGGCAACCGAACATAAACTCTATTTCCGTGTTGCTTAAATATTCCTTCACCTCTTCGGGGTCTTTAAAGTTTACAAGCCCGGCCATTTCGTAAACTTTTCGTGGTTAATGTGCCAAATGTAAGTAAGAACCTTACATATAAAAAAAAACACAAAAAGCAAAAGTCACACATGAATTCAGGGAGTTCCCCAGGTTTAAAACAGTTTCCAAAGTCGCTGAAATTTAAACAACAAGAGAGCCAAACTTAATAAATGAATAAATGTAACTTGTTTTTATATTTGCGTGGGGGAAACGACAGTCGTTATAACACGGATGTTCTGATTCATACACCTCATGCCCGCTAACGAATTACCGAGTATGTAACTTTGTGGGTGTTTGTAATATAAGATGTTTTTATTTTTTAATATATAGTAGGGTGGGGATAGATGGGACACCTTTTCAATCTATTTTATCCTCCAATTTGGTAGGAAACAAACATTCAACGATTTTTTTATAAAACTTTATCCTTACGGCTCCCATAGACCGTTGTTAATTGTTTAAAAGACGATCAGGATATTCGGTAATTATGTGTGAAAGGTGTCCCATCTTACCCCACTCTACTATATGGCTGCCAATTTGGACAACCCAAAAGAAACCACCGGGTTGGAGCAGCTGCCGTTAAATATCATACCCCAAAAAAACTTACGCCCACAATGCAGCAGCATCTAGTCATTGTGCCATGGCGCCATCACACACGTATAATATATAGTAGGGTGGAAGAAGATGGGACACCGTTAGCACATAATATCCAAATATTCTGATCGTGTTTTAGACAATTGACAATGGTCTATGGAAGTCGTGTGGATATAGTTGTTATAAGTTTATTTTACCAAGCTATAATAGTTTACAACAAAAAAACATGCACAAATATAGCTATAGTGCTCCAGTGGACTTAACGATATATATGCAACTCACATAAAAAATATGTAGCTTCCGCTAATGAAATAACTTGTATTGGTAGATGCGTGGCTATAATCTATTTCAAGCAAATGGTTCCAAATAACCCCTTTAAATCATATCGGCTCGTCATACAGAAGCGCAGGTGTACTATTTAACAACAATCTATTGGCGACAGCACAAATGAGCAGGAAATGTATGAATCATCCGGTAACTTAAAGATTCGGGGTCTTTCTTTACTGTGTAAGATCGTACTGTACATCTGCAACAGCTTTATCAGATGCTTGAGTTAGTAGGGGTCCTATGGGACAAATAAAAAGGTGTTTTCAAGCAGAGAGAGCAAAACACTAAATAATTGTTATATAGAAGTGCAAAAAAGTATTGAATGGTTTAATAGGCGTGATTCCTAGACTTTATTCCATTTGTTTTAAAATATTTATCTAAATTTTGATGTTTTCTTTCAGTAGTTTCTGAATTTATCAAGAATATTTCAGTAATGCTATACCTGAATGTGATAGCATTCTTCTGCGTGGCATGGACAGCATCGGGTAAGATTATTTATGGAACATAACTAACGCTTCGTGATGGATACTTGTATCCCTATAATATTTGCGATTGGTCAGTGCGCCTATCTCTTATAGCTCAGGGGTCGTGGGCTCAATACTTGTCCTTGCTACCACTGTAGGCGTATGTTTATCTGCTACCAATACACGGTAATTGCTCCCACCCTGTGGTGACAAATAAGTTGTCTAAAAGTTACACAAGTAATTACTTGTAAGCTGGTACGAGGTAGGCTTACATAAAATAAAATAAAAAACCCCTGTTGTAACGACTATCGTTTTCTGGCCTCACAATTCATATAAGACTATGATTTAGTTTCAGTCTAAAATCGGTAATTCCTCTAACGTTTGTCGGTTATAATCGTTAAGTTTTGGCTTTGGTTTTCTACAGTTTACTTGGTACAGTTTTACTTATGGGTAAAGATGGTCCATCTTTTCATTCTCTTTTATCTTCCTCTTTGGTACCAACAATTAAGTAAAGAATTATTCTACCGCACCCCAACGAGAATTATTGTACTATATCCCAATTAGTAACATTGTTAATTCTTAAAAACACGACTAATGTAGGATACTATTGTTAATGTAGGATACTATGTGCTATTCGTATCCCATATTTCCCCATCACAGTATATTATATACACAATTATAAACACTTTCGCAATCAGTTTTTATTTAGAACAACCATTAACTGTCTCATTGTGTTATCATAGTTGCACAGATGGGAGTTACCCATGTGGGAATATATTAAACTTGCGATTCCAATGTTTTTGTGCGGATTTTTAGTTAGACTGAACAAGTTGCAAGCCAATGACGTGCAATATTAATAAATAATAAACTGTTTGCGGAAAAATAGTAACTGGATTTAAAATTGCAATATAAACTGTGACAACTAAATTAAAATATGTTCGTTTATCGATTGGTTTAGCAATCTTCTTTTTAAATCGATTCAAATAAATCATCATCGCGGAGTATGAGTCATACACAGTAAAGCGCCGGTACATCGGAGAATGCGTCTGTTTTCCGGATAGGAAACAGCGGAGTATTGATTCTTTATATCTGTTTTTTTTACGCAGTAATCTGTGAGTCACACAATGGACTAATTGTTATATGGACTGCTGCAATAACGCATTCTATATTTGCAGCCACATTACTTGTTTAAAACCGTGGGCCCAGCAACTCTTACGGTTTAAAGCATAGCTATTATGCTCCATGAAAATCAACGTTACTGCTTTTCAAAGCAGCTGCATTGCTGTTGTAAACCATTTGCATTTGCAGCGACACCTCCAATCGCTGTAAACTCAACAACAAGTACATCAAGGAGTATTAAAATAGTTTTCCACTATACAATCCAACAAGATGCCACTCAAGTGACATGGAGCATTGCACAAACAGGGGTTGTTGTTTCCCGACAGATTATTGATTTTTTCACACAAACTACAGCAGTAGATTTGGTGCCAAACACAAGGTATAATGCATTGTTTGAGAGGGTGCTTGGCGGTGTTGTGATTGGAACAGACAATTACACACAGACTGTTGCAACAGGTAATCTACACATTGTCATTAGTGTCACTATTACTAATTTTTTGTGTGTTTTGTTTAGTTAAAAATTAGAAGAACCAAATGTATCATTTCAAGTGTCTTCCTTAGAGAACCAAATATGTTTACTAATTGGGAAATATAATGGCAGGAGTTTATTTATGATAAATAAGTGATATTCATTCACTCAATTTAGACAACTAAACGTACAACATAGTGAATATACATCATTTATTTCAGTTCCAGGAATAGTCACTGGGTTTAAAGTGGATAGGACCTTTACCAACGAGATCCAATTAAGTTGGGACCCGTATACAACTGGGGATAGCATTCTTTATTTTTATAAAATAAGGATTATGCCCATTCGTAGAAATATGTTTATCCGCTTTAATCGACATACCACCAGAGTTCCAAGCTGCAAGCCAACACTAAATATATATTTACAATTCTTGCAAGGGATCTTGTTCAAGAGGGCATCGTGTCATATCGTGTGGCAGGCGTTACTGGTGAGAACTTTTACATGTGTGTTGTATGTGTGTAGATGAGTAATTCTACATATGTACTTCTGCTTGTAAATCTAAATTGATTTGTATATCCCTTGATAACTGGGAAGCTCAAACTTTGTTAAGGATGCCTATGTGTAAATGTTAACATAAAGGTTCTGAAAATTATAACTACTGTTGCTGCCCGGCATGTAATAAACAGGTTACATTCAAACGTGTTAATTGATTTACCTTATCAAAATAATCCACGCATAATTCATCTCAGATGCACCTGCTCCTACAAACGTCCTATTCCAATCCACATCAACATCATTGACTGTAACATGGAGCCTCCCTCATATGGGCAGTGCGAGAATCTTTGAAACATTTAGAATTGAATTAACTCCAATGGAAGGAGTAATAAATATGGTGGCAGGTCAAAAAACAGCTCAAATAACAAACCTACGACCAAACCAAGAATACTCAGTTGTGGTTAAGGCGTTCTACAGTGACCATACTGTTGTCTCATCTACACCAATAATTGCCACCACATATGGTATGTTATGTATATAATACATTTGGCCGCTGCCGGTTAGCGCAACTGTCTTTGGCCCAGAAGTTATGGTTTCAAGACAAATAAATGGGTTCCAGAGAAGAAAAGTCACACTAATACATTAAACTATTTCAGTTAATAAAATTCAAATGCGCTAACTATGTGGCAAACTGGCAAGTAGTAAAAACACTAAACTAAGTTCTTTTCCTAATAGGATTACCTTATCAAAATAAATTTCTCTAATCACCTTACATTTATTCCAGGGACCTACGCTCCACCAACCAACATTGTCCTTTCCAACCCAACAGTGACAACCCTGGATGCCTCCTGGACAGGGTCCACACAAAATGTAGTTTACTATTTACAAGTTCAGCCATCCAACCAGAATATAGTGGTAGATGGTACTTCTACAACTATAACTGGTTTATCACAAAATACTATGTATTACTTGACAATCGCAGCCGATGTTGCCGCTTCACAAAATACAAAAGTTTATTCTGAGCCTGTTATACTCGCCACACGTAAGTAAATTCCTAACTACAAGTCTTCTAAATAAAATATGAATACTGTGTTTAAATTCAATGTTTCATAACCTTTTGCCGCACCCTGAAAAAGTGTAATTTTATACACAATAGAATAGTTAATGGAGCAAATCTAGTTTAAATTCTTAAATTCAAGAGCGGCTCCATGCAGAACAAAGTTAATAATAATTTTGCTTTACCTCTCAACTAAACCACATGCTCTATTAAATAACATACTCTGCTTAGTTTCTGGATCTCCTTAGAAACCTTTTCTTTATAGAATATATGGTAATACTGCAGTTCTTAACTAACTAACATACTTTGTTTAGTTCCTGGGCCTCCACTTGCACCAACATTAGTGAATGTTACTCACTCTACAATCACAGTGACAGCAGCTTGTACTTGTAGTGCACAGTCTCCTAGTGGATATCAATTAATATGGAATGATGGAACAAGTAATTCAACGAATCCAACTTCTCCTCTTACTGCTACTGGCTTATCAGAAAACACAAACGTTTCATTGACTGTTGGCGGAATATATGGTAGTCTAAGGACTTCTCCGTCGCCAGCGTCATGGTTTGTAACAGGTAAAAACAAAATAAACATATCAATTGCTTTCACAAATTTATAGACACAGTAAATCATAGGCAAACAGGAGGTATACGCAACAGAACATCTATGTTATAACGACTATCATTGCCCTGACATGCAAGATTAAAACAAGTTACATAAATATTACATGCAAATAATTCGAATAAAATAGTTAATACCTATAGTTAAAATATACCCATGGTAAAAATGTGTGCTGTTATCAGAGAATTCTAAGAAGGAAATTTCCCTTTGAAAGGGAAAATAACATTTATATAAATTTAATTGATATTCCAACAGGTCCTGACAAGATGGCTCCGCCTCAACTTGAAATGGCAAAGACCACCAGCTTACTTTTATCATGGAGTCAACCAACTGGAGATGTTATGAACTTTACATACCAACTTGAATATAAAGCATTTGGAAATTCACCACAAACTATTGACAATCTTAAAACCAATTCCACACAACTTATTGGGTTAACACCAAACACTGAATACGAAGTGACTATAAAAGTATCTACTCCCTATGGTACAAGTGCTAAATCCAATCCTGCTGTTAATACAGTAACATGTAAGTACACATGTGATTAACAGGGCAAATGTGTAATCTATATATGCATGGCATCTAAAGCCATACCAGTATGCCAGCGTCACTGTATACTAGTTAAAAGTGCTCACCTTCGAGCCTCAGTGCTGTCGTTGGGGGCAAAGGTGTTCTGCTGCAACAAACTTCACTTATTTCTCCAACTCAGTAGACCCTTAAAAGAGTTACAAAAGTTATCAGCCCACCTTAAAATCGAAAATAGTCTGTAAGTTACATCCATGGTAACTCAAAAGCTGGCCCGCGGTGTATGAAACAGACCTTTCATGTTATAACGACTGTCATTGCCCCAATGCACAAGAAAAAATAATTGATATTTATTTTATGCTTCTACAAATGTTGTGCTACATGTATATGCAAGTTTAGCAGCTATGTTTTTAATTCACACTTTTATTCAAATAGTGTTTACTCGTAGCCTGTTTTAACGACTTTCATTTTACTGCTAATTTCCTTCTCTTTGTATTTTTAGGTTATCCGATCTTTGCTTTTAAATTAAAAGAGATAAATAAAAATTTAATTTGTTATTTTTAACTACAATAGTTGTTTTATTGTTTTTTTACACTAGCAAGTCTTCCCAATACAATTGTGGAGCAGTTTTAATGAAATGTTTCATCTTTTTAGCTTCCCTGCCACCCAACATAACTTTGACAGCATTAAACGATACTTCAGTGAGGGTAACATGGACTCCTTATGTTGGGGGCAATGCATCAACAGTGAGCCAAGTTCAGGTGACATCTTCTCCTGCAGCATTTTCTTACATAGCTACACCCATTGAAAGTACTGTGGTTGTTCGAAATTTAACTGGGAACACAGCGTATGTGCTTACTGTAACTGTAATCTACAACAACGGTCAAAGGAGTACTGCAATGAAAAATCTCACAACATGTAGGTAAATAAACTTATTTTTACATTAATTTTTCTTTACCATAAAGTTGGACCACACTCTATAGCATCACTGTTAGTGTAACTGTTGTTGGACACAAATAAAACGAAAATGTGTCCTTAGACAAAACACTTGACAGCAATTGCCTTAACCCAATGGTCACTAATGAGTTGTCCATAAAAAACTTTCCTGCAAGTTAAATAAATAGTAACTCGCATGTGGGCATGAGGTGTATGATATAAAAAGCCGGGTTGTAACAAATGTGCACAGAATAGTGATTTCCTAATTTATGTTTTTAGTATCTGGACCAGTTACCAACATTATGGCGCATATGGGAAGATCTGTTGCTAACCTGACGTGGACAGCTCCTTCTGGTAACATCAGCCAGTATAGAATCATGTATGGTGAAAATACCACAGTAGTACCTGCTACACAAAGTGGTGCTCTTATCAGTTCACTTATACCAAATACACTGTATACCTTCCATATAATTCCCGAGACAGCAGTAGGTTCGGGAGCCAATGCATCTATCACAACAGCCACAAGTAAGTATAAAGTTAAGAAGATATCACAATTTATTACAATTTATGAAAAATCTAATAAAAAAGTTTTCAAGAGCTAATGTTTGGCTTAAAACATCTCTGTGGTAATTGGGTAGATTTGGCCTGATTACATCTCCCATGCCTTGCCATAAGACTTATATAGATTAATATATACAAGGATTTTTTGAGTAATGTAAAAATCTGGCCAAAATGACAGGTCTTCGTAAAATACTCCTACCAAAATGAAATAGTTTACTAATAAAAAAAGAACAACTTTTAAACATTAAAAGCATTCAGTGCATCAACCCAATGGTCACTTATCAGTTATTCAAAATATCAGCCATACATAAAAGAAGACAAATTAAAAAATATAATTACATTTGTTGTAACTGGTAAGCTGGCACAAATGTATAAAATAAGCAACCTATATTATGAGTAAGTGTTCAACACTATATACTGAATTATAATGTAATTGAGCCTTATTTAGGAGTTAAAATTTTGTATAGATACTGCTGGAGTGCGCGATTTGACGTACACATCAGCTGGACAAGGCATGGTAACTCTATTATGGTTGCCACCCTTGGGTGGAAACAATTTGGCTCTAACTGGTTATTCAGTATTGTACCCCAATGGTATGGCTTCACTATCTTCTTTCTCGACCAAATTCGATGTAACAGGATTAGAAGAGGGTGTGTGGCATACAGCTACTATTGTTGCAAATTACGCTGCATTACCAAGTAGAGAAATTACATTGTCATTTGCATTAGGTAAGTAAATCCGAATTTGTTTTGCTTATGTTATGATCTGACTTTGTTGCCATAATGAAATAGATTGGTAAAATAATTTTGTTGTTTAAGCAGTTAGAGTTTAGTTAAATAGTTCTCAATGTGATCTATTGAGAATAAAACTCAACATATATCACCATGTTAACAATTCACACTAACAAAAATATAAAAAAGGTCTAAAAAGTTTGAATGTCTAAAGTGGGTTAAAAAAGTTTGTAAGTAAGTTTTGCAGTTACTTGGATAGCAACTGGTATTTTATATCATTGTGATCATTAATTTTTATACAAGCTATAATATTGAAGACTATACGAGCAACAAAATGACAAAAAAATGCATTAAATACTGAAGTAAAACTTTTAAACAAACAGCAAGGCTGCTAAACTCCCAATAACACAACAAAAAGCAAGAAATTACATTTGTTTTAATTTTTTTAGCTCCCTCCAACGTTACAATTCATGTGTTAGACATAACTTCGGAAACAGCAACACTTCAACTGAATCCTTCCAAAGCTGTTACTGCAACTACATACATTATTAGGTAACCTTCCAGCACAGTAATATATCTTCATATCATGGTCACGCCTTTTAACCTAAAAGTTATTTTATTTCTTTGTTTTTAACAACTGTTGTTTTTATCGTTACTACCTGTCTTTTTGCTTTGGTAAACTTTTCTGGTATTGTTACCATAACCAACAAGACAAAAAAATCATTCTTATCAAAGTTAAGAGCTTAATTTTTATTGCGGCTACCATTGTCAGCATATGTGCCTTTTTGCAAGACTTTAAAGCAACTTCTCCTACCAAGTCGTGACTATTTGGTTGACTAAATTACCAAGTAAAAACACTTACCCACAAAGTTACATACACGGTAACTCGTAGGCATGTGGTGTATGAAACAGAACAACTGGTTAAAAACGACTGTTGTTTTCCCGCCACATGAGGATAAATAAGTTATACTCATTCATTAATTCATTTAATAGAGATTTGATATCTGGATCAACATTCAACCAAACTTTACTGTATTTTACTGTTGGTCCGCTTGTTTCCAATAATGTGTACAATTTTACTGCAACACCCGTGTTAATATTAAGCAATGGCGAAGAAATTGTTGGAAGTGAATCTGCACCACTATCTGTTATAACAGGTAAGTTGACAGCACTAAAGTTTTAAATCCTGCATACTGACCAGTGCCATAAACCTTTAACAACTTTTTTATTGACTGTCCTCTCCTACTAATTTCCTTCTTTCTTCTGTTTTAATTAATCTGATCTAAGTTACTGTATTTAAAGAGATAAATAACATATTGTCGTATTATAACACAGTGGTTGTAAAGCTATTGTCTTCTGGCAAAAATATTTCTGCACTATATTATGCTGGTTAGCCAGCATGTGTCTAATCAAGAGGACATAGGCTCACTGCCACTACCATTGTGGGTGTATATATCCTCGGGCAAAACTTTTAACAGAAATTGCTCTAAACCTTCTTAAGGGGTGTTTGGGTTGTCTGTCATACCAAATGAAACAAAACAATATTTTATAAAGCCAAAAAAAGTAGACAAACAAATAATAAAAATTTACTAACATTGACCCATGTTATATTTTAGAACCTGAAGCTCCAAGATCCTTGGCTACGAGCGCTCCAACAGATGGCATAGCAATTTTTTCTTGGGGTGATGCAGATATTGGTGGAGGGTATTTAACATTCTCACATTATCACATTTTACGTCATGATAATGGAGTCGGAACAAATTCTAATTCTTTAAACATGAGAGTGATGGCCGCAGGCAATACTGAAATTAAAGTTACTATTTACAATGTGTTTAATGGTGGAAAAAACACTTCTGCACCCTTCAGTTTACTCACGCGTAAGTTATAATAAAAAGTTCATATCCTATTCTAAGTCTGGAACCATATTATTACATCTTATTGTTATCTATAATAAGCCCAATCTTATAGGCAGAATCTGGCCTAAATTTTACGTTCTTGACAAATACTTAACCAATACAGAGCAGAACAACTTTATATGAACAACACAGCATCTTGAATGATATGCACTAGTAATAAATATAATTTTTTAAGAGCTTGTACTCACATCGAAAAGCAAAGGCTACAAAGATACTTGCCGTTTACAGCTTAGCTAACTTTCTAAATCTTTCTATTTTTTATGGGTAAGGTTCTATAGCAAAGCATGTCATGGGACCTTATATTTAAACCAGAGTTGGCCCATTACCTCACAAATATCAATTACTTCGTACATTTTTTTGCAGGACCCACCCTTCGGTATAGACCAAATGTTAATACTTCTACTGATACTGCTTATCTCAGCTGGTCTGCATATACTGAAGGAAACTTTGCTTTTTATGGTTATATTGTTTCATATACGGTGGGACCCTCACAACCAGTCACACAGTACTTGGAACCTAACACAACTCAGTATACATTTACAGGACTGGAATCAAATACAGAATACATTTTTAGTATTTCGATTCAACAAAAAATTGGCAACCCTGTTTTTGCTTTAGGATCAACTGTAATAAGTACATGTAAGTGTGTTAGGAAAATAACTATTCAGTAAAGTACACTATAAAATGCTTTCTGTTGTTATGCCTGTAAAGATATAACTCTAGCCCTGCTTTTATATTTTTACAGATCCTAAAGCTCCTGAAAACGTGACCCAGGAGGTCACCCAGGCAACGGCTATAGTGGCCCAATGGTCTTTAAATTTAGGGGGCCGATTTCGGAACTTTCTGAAATATGACTTTTTTTATGAACCAAATGGGCATTCATCAACCACTGGAACTACTCCAAGGACTACAATGCAAAACCTTATTCCCAGTCACCTATATAATGTGACAGTAACAGCGGTATATTTTGAGGGTCCAAACATTTCTACAACTGCCGAATTTTGGACAAGTAATTACAATATGCCAACATGTTATCACTTTTAAAATGATTTTTTTTTTCTATCTGAATAAATAAATAAAAAAATAGAAAATATTAAGATAGTGGAATCATTTAACAAAATTAATTCTCCCAGGTCCTACAGCACAAGTGGTCACTGCATCCAGTAATTCCTCTGGTGTTTATGCATCCTGGGTTCCCTTTGTGGCTTCAGGACCTGTAGATTATTACACCATTATTGTGACAGGTTTACCTGAAATGCAAGTGGCTGCACCAACCACATCTGTACATGTTATTCCACAACCAAACACACCTGTCTCAGTTCAAGTTTTTGCTCATGCCAACAGAGGCGGAGTATTACGTAGTTCATCATCTACTACAGCAGATACGGTTAATTCAGGTATATGCTTTATGCTGCCTGGCACCATGGCTTGGTCCATGGCACCATGGCTTGGTTGTCTGGCATCGTAGCCTGATTTGTACTTCAGCTTAGTTCAAGCAATCTGTATGCCCTAACCAAATGATTCCGAGACCTTCAATGTAATCATTGTGTTTCTGTTTACTCATGTATCTTGTCCAAATACACCTACTGTGTCAATGTATCAGTATTAAACATGCTACCTTTTAGTTATGATGTAATCTAACTACTGAGCCACAGCTCTGAACATAACTCTTACACAACTAACCACTTAATATACTTTACCAGAGCCTGCTCCTACTGGAAAACCAAACCATGGAAACTCAACAGCTACAACAATACTTGTAGTTTGGCCTGAACCATCATTGGGAGGTAATCTATATTCCATTGATTCTTATGCTATATCAGTGAATGGCGTGTCGGGCTCGAACACAGCATACAGTATAAATCAACATGAGATAACTGGTTTGGTTCCCAACACACTTTATAATGTCTCTGTCATTCTTTCATACAATGGGGGGCAGTTCTCAAAAACATCGGAATTTTCAGTTTTTGGCACAGGTAATTATCTAACAGTTTTTAGACATAGGCTACATGTATTGTTAGATATACATTTATTGGCTAAAATAACATATTAGTCATCAGTGAAAAATGCAATATAAACTGTTAGTTCGTCACGTATTTTGTAGCAATTAGTTTTGCAATAAATATTTTTTTATATCTTCTAAAACTTTAACTCTGTTTTTTAGCACCAGGAGCTGTCCAACAAGTTAATACGACTAACCAGACTGCATCTAGTATAACTATATCCTGGTCACCAGTTGAACGTGCAGATATTATTCACACTTCGTATGAAATCCTTATAAACAACAGAACTATAAATACCAATTTAACAACTGCAACAATTGGTGGGTTAGATGCAAATACTCTACATTCGTTCAACATTACAGCTTATAACACATATGGGAGAGGACAAACTATTCCTAAACAAGCAAGAACAGGTACACTTGTTTATAATTATATATTCAACCCCCAGCAGGGTACAATGGTTAGTGCACCGGTCTCTGTACTAGAGGATACAGGCATCGTGGCATAGTTGTTGGTGTGCCTACCTATAACCCAATGGTCACTAATGGGTTGTCTAAATTATCAGCCATACATAAAAAAAAAAAATCTCGTAAGCTGGCACCCGGTGTTAAACCTGTGTGATAACGACTGTCGTTTTTTCCGGCCACACGAGGATAAAGTAAGTAAGTTACAAGTTAAGTTAAGTTACATACAGGTAAGGCTTGAGGCTGCTAAAATTCGGTGATTGTGTTCTGAGTGGAACAATTAAAAGAAATTGCTTTAACCCAGTGGTTCATTCTAGAGTGTCTAAATTGTCAGTTATGCTTTATTATTTCAATAAAAAACAGTTACATATGTGGTAATTTGCATGCAGGCACAAGTGTTTAAATCTGTATCGCAAAAAAATCCTTCTTGTTATAAATGAATGTATCAAAATAATAAATACCTACTACTTTGTTTTTCTTACAGCTTTTGGACAATCCCCTGTCCCCAGTGCAATGAGTGCAACCAGTTCCTCTATCACACTTGGTATAAATCCTGGGGCCAACTTCCAGAATGTTACAATGATGAGGTTAATGTGGTCACCAGTTGCTGTAGGAATGCCCAACTTCTTCCAGGAAATACAAGCTCAGTTACAATACCTGGATTATTACCTGAACAAACATACTTTTTTGAGCTGAGATTAGAAAATGCACTTGGTGTGGGTCAATTTAGTGAAGTATTCAGTACACAAACTGGTGAGTAGATGCGATATTATTGTGGGGTAAATAGGTATGCAAGAATAAAATTTAATCAGTCCTTTAGACAAAGTGGTAAGCAGGACTCCCGATGCTAGTACCATTGTTAGCATGTGTGCCTTTTGGAAACACACTTAACAGTAATTGCTCTAAACCCTCATAAACTCTTAGGGGCTGTCTAACCTATTTGTTAACCTGTAAGTACAACACCCATATTATAGAACACAACACCCATATTATACACTGCTTCACTGAATGTATTTCTATTTTTTATTACTTCACTGAATGTATTTCTACTTTTAATACTGAATATACTTGCTAATTACTAAATGTACTTGCTCTTTACTAAGTATACTTGCATTTTTTTACCCAAGTACTGAATATACAACTTTATGTTTCTTTCTACAGCTCCAGCTCAACTAAAAACACCAGCTAAGTCCACGGTGGATGAACCTACCGCCACTTCAGTCACACTTGAGTGGCTGGGACCAGAGACCATTGGTGGACTTTCATACACACATTATATCATTGAATATACTGCTATGAATGCAAGTACACCAGGCCGTAGAAAAAGGGCAACTACAACAGTTCCAGCTAGTGCGCTAACAATAACAGTTACCGGTCTTGAACCAAACACACTGTATTGTTTGACCATCGCAGCTGTCTCTGCTGCTGGAATTGGAAACGCGTCAGATCCAATTTGTGTTTCGACCGGTAAATATATCTTTCATTACACACTATAAAAATATTGATGTGTTAACTACTTACTATAATAAATAGCTATGTGTTCTATTCTATATTGTTGGGATTTTCAAATTAATGAAACAATGTTTTAACTTTTACTGTGTTTTAACAACTGTCATTGGTATTAATAATTTTCCTAAACTTTGCTGTGGTAACCTCAGAGATAAATATAAATTTTAATACAAACATACCAGCCCATATATTACACAGTTGTCTTTATTGTAAACAGTTCATTAAAACGTTAAAAAATGAAGACTACTGTATCACATTTACAAGCTGTGATGTTTGTAACAAAAACAAAAACTTTTAAATATTTTACTCTTTGCGATCTATACGACCCTGAAAAAATAGTGGTTGAAAGAAAAACTAAGGTATGGGTCAGGTTTGGCTCATTACCCCAACATATATAAATGTATGTGCTGCATTTGCATCAATGTGTGAATTAGGTTGTGATTGCCCACATAGTAACATACATGGTAACTCCTAAGTTGACACAAGATGTATGAAAACCCGTGTTACAGCAATTGTCGTTTCCCGGCCCACGCCAGGATAAAGCAAGTTACATTTATTCGTTCATTAGTTAACAAATACTTTCTTCAGCCCCACATGCCCCTGAGAACATAGTGCTATCAATGGTGTCAGCAACAACCACCACAATAAGCCTCATGTGGTCACCTCCCCAGCCAGGTGGTGGTCTGAACATTACAGGATACCGCGTCATCTATAAATCTGATTTTGGCAATGGGATCAAAAATGTCGGCACCTCACTTTCAACTACTCTTGAAAACCTTACCCCTGCTGTGTATTATTTAATCTTTGTGCAAGCAATGAATGTACAGGGTTATGGGAATATATCGAACCCACTCAACACAACTACAGCTTCAGACATTGAGTGTTCAATCCGCCCTAATATTCTGTAAGTTTACATGTTTATAACAATTATAAAACACTGTACTAAGTTTTATACATAACCTACTATTTTATTATTTTGGTTATCTTTTCGGTTATGGTAAAGAAGCTTGCAAAATTCAATGCTGTGGCACATTGGTTAGCATGTCCACTTCCAGCTAAGAGATTATGGGTGTAAGGGTTGGGCAAGACACTTCGCAGCTTATCCAACCCAGTGGTTTTCTATTGGTTACAACTTGTCAGCCATACATTAAAAAATAATCTACAAAGTTTCACACGTGGTATATGAAACCGAACATGCACTTTATGCTGGCCATCATTGCCCACTGCGTCAAATAAGTTACTTTTCTTTATAATTATTATAAAACAAAAAGGTAAAGTGCTATTGTTAAGCTTACCTTTGTATTTAGCATAAGTGGAACAGACTACGAAAGATTAAACCTTGGACCAAACGACAACATAGTTGTGAGCTCAACTTACGTGGATTCCTTTTCACAAGTTGCAACAGAATGTAAACCTCAACAACTTAACCCAAGCAGAACATCCATTTCATTCAACTTTCAAAGCTGCAACCCAATTGTTGAGGTAAATATATGTACAGTAGGGTGGGGAAAATACGGAACTTGGGTAAAGACGGGACTTTTTTGAAAAAAAAGTTTTTTTACGGGTATATTTTGATGTGAGACAAAAAAATGGTACAGAGATTATAAATATTGGGCAAAATTTGCTTAAAGATTCTGTCTTACCCTACTCTACTAAAACTGGCAAAGCAAAAGAGGGAATCTGAGTAAGGGGCAATATAATTGGAAAGATATTTTAATACCATGTGCTTTAATATAATGTGTTACATCAGTACACAGCCAGACTAACATCTTGTATCCATCTTATACAGGCCCAAGGCATAAGATACCAATACAACTATACAGTAAAAAGACTAAATTTTGTGGGTGCATCTTCAGTCCAAAGATATGGGTCAAGTTCTGACATTACGTTCAGCTGTTATTTCAATAAATCATTAATTGTTCACTTCAGTGAGATCAAACCAATGATGGTGTAAGTACAAGTATATCCATACTTGAGATTTGCATGGTGGTATAAGTGCATTGTCTATAAGTATATAAATGAATCATATGTGTCTGGTGTACAAGAAGAGACCTACTCTGTGGTGTATGAAAAGACTGTGTGTGTCTAGTGTATAGGAAGACCTCTCATTATAAATCAAAAGAGAGCATGATGTGTATCCGGTTTATAAGAAAACATGTTATAACTTGACAGTGACCATGAAGTGTTTAAATTCACCATGCGTATCTGGTCTATATGAAGACTGCATATTATAACTCATACATACATGTATTATAGCAATAGCCGCAAAATTTAAACACCTTTAAATACTCTACAGATTTACAAAGATAAACAATCCTGTACAACCTGGTACAATAGATCTTTCGTTTGGGTTGTATCAAAGCTCTGCATACAGTGCATTACTAAGTGGTAACCCTCCCGTTATATCAAGTTCCCAGTATATTTATGCACAAATTTCAGCTGGCCCAACTCCATCTGATAATACGATTTTGCAGGTGAGACATTTAAACTTGTATATATTATATATTTTTCCTAGTGATTTCAAAGTTGGTAAAAAATCAGTACAAAACCCCGCAAAAAATGTTTAAAGCCGGAAACAATTTTTTTTTAAGTTCAAGCAAAAGGCAAAACTTTCCAATCAGAACCAACTGTTTCCATTTGGTCACTTTTATTTTAAACCACCAAGTATGGTGTGCATTAGGATAACCATGTTAGGTAATATCCGATTTATAATAAGTTACATATAAATAAAACTCACACTGTTTGTCTAATTGTGCACCTTATAAGCTTTTTCTCATTTTCAGGCAATGTATTGTTGGGCAACGCAGACCAGTGATAGCAGTAGCAACACTAGGTACAACATTCTACAAAATGGGTAAGTTTCGATACAAAGCTAATGTTAAAGTATTTAACCTTGCCCGAGATGTCAAGGAAAGATCTCCCATCCATTGGGGAAAAGGACAGGCTTCAACATCTTGTGAGGTCTATGCAGTAGCAACCTGTGTGTTGAAGTAATGGGCCAACTGTGGTTTAATCCTATGTTCTATGACAAGTCTTCTCGTAGGACTGCACCTACATAGAATAATAACAAATACTATAAAGTTAAAAAAGACATAAATTTGAAGAGAAAAATCTAAAGACAAAAACAAATAAACACCGGGGCATTATGCATAGTAACTTTTAGTCAGGTGTATGAAACATCATAGTTTAAATGCTATTACCGAAACATGAACTTACATTATCAGGTGTCCTGTAGCATCTTCAAGTCCAAATGCAAACATTGTAACCATCAACTACAACTCCAGCATTGCTCAATTCCAGTTCCAAGCATTTACATGGGTTGGAGCGGCACCTGTAAACCAAACCATTTATGTTCACTGTCAGATCTCTGTTTGTATGAAGGGTGCATCCACATGCCCTCCATTGGTAATTATTTATCTTTGTATTCGAATCTAAAACCATTAAAACTCTAGTTATTGTCAGCCAGCATATATTGAAAAAATATAGCAAAACAATCACCACAAAGTCAGGTAAAGTAGGTAACTCGCAAGCGGGCACAAGTTATATGAAACATATGTGTTGTAACAACTGTTACACCACAACACAAGCATAAATAAGATACATTCATGGGTTCACTTACTTACCATCTCTGTGATAAACAATCTTTTCTACAGGCTTGCTCAAAGAAGAGAAAAAGGAGAGGAATAAGAAACAATAAACTTCATCTTTTATCATATGGTCCTTTACTACTTGCCCCACCACAGGCAGAATCTTGCGAAACGGTAAGTTTAAGTGATTACATTTTATGTATTGGATATTTTTTCTTTAAAACTCAATTTGAGTTCACGTATAATTAAAAAAGATCATTTTTTAATAACACAATACAAATGCCAAAAGATCTTTTTTACATTCACAATATTTCCATCAACATTTACATACAATAATGGCATATTTAACACAAGTCACTACAATGTATTGGATACCTGTTATTTATCTTGTTAACATTAAATAATCCACAAAACAGAACAATGGAGGATGTGAAGACATATGTTTCATGCACAAAGGAATGAAAACATGTTCTTGTAGAGAAGGAATGACTCTTGATAATGATGGAGTTAGCTGTTATCAACAAGAAGGTAAATAAATGGCAATAAATGTCTGTTTAATCTTTAGTTTTCTAAAGCAAGCAGAATATATTTAAGTTTATAAAATAATAAACCAAATATCTAACTTGAATAAACTCACAAAATGGTATTTTAACTAGCAGCAAATATTTGTTCAAAACAATACTACGAAAGTAGTATACAACTTATAAAAACATGCAAAGTAACAATAAAAAACAGTTGTTTTAACACATGACTATAATAATAGAATGTTTCAACCTATTCGATAAAACGAGCGAAACGAACAATATATTATAATAAATCATTTATTAAACATCATCTAAATGAATGAATAAATAATTCTTACTTTACTTTGAATGAAATCTATTAGGAAAGTTATGAATATACAATCTTATAAAAAATTGTTCTAATTCCACAGAACCATGGAACTGGGAGAACCATAGTACACCATTGGTGATATTTGTTATAATGCTCATTGCATTGGTACTGTACAAAAGAAAGTAATATAACCATTATTGTTACATCATAAACAGCATTATTCTGGTGTTTTATATATATTCCTTAGATTTTAATAAAGATTAAGAAATGCAAAAGAAGTGTTTGGAAAATATTTAAATTATAGTAACTATTTTTTGCTAATAATATGAATGAAATAATGATAAGATTATATTGCTAACTAAAGTCTTTCAGCTTAAAAAATTGCAAAAAATGTTCAAGACAGGAATTTGTTCTGAAATAGATAAAAAGTATACAGAATAAAAATAATACAGGATATTAATTATTACTAATCAGTCAAATACACTTCATAAACTTTTGCGAGGCGTAAATTGTGAAAAACGAGAATGCTCAGATCATAGTGAGTAAAACAATATGTAAGTGAGAACAAAGTAAATTTTTATTCAATTAATATTACAACATGGCTGGCAGCAATTTAAAGTGCTGCATAATGGTAACAATTATAGTTTATTTAATTCTTTAAAAGCATGTTCATGTAATTTCCTTCTTAATATTTTTCCTGTTGGAGACTTAGGAATGCTGTTCACAAATTTGATTCCACCGTATAAGTATTTGTATTTTGATACTCGACCTTCAGTAAAATAGTAAGTTAAATGATGGGGTAACTAGTAAACGGGCACAGGGTGCATATAGAACTGAAAACACACGTTATAATGACTGTGGTTGCCTCGTCACGCAAAATAAATAAGCTACATTCATCTATTCATTCATGTGAAGAATTCTGTAGTTTTTTGAGTTGTTTCCAGAAAGCAGCATATAAAAACTACTTTTACGAACCATAACCAATAGACATAATAAAGTTGAAAAACCTAAATCCTTTATACTTATATATGAAAAAAGTCATAGGAAAAGAGGTCAAATATATGAAAAAGTCATAGGATAAACCATACTTTGAACAAAGGTGAAAATCCTGAATATTTTTTGTCAAAAAAATATATGAAAAAAATCATAAAATTATTTATATTTACTTTGAACAAAATTGTTCAATTCCTCTTCAGTCAACGTCCCATCTTTTCGAACAACATAAGCACGAGGGACTTCCCCTGCTTCAGGGTCAGGAATCCCTGTTACCCCAACATCGGCAACTTTGGGGTTGGAAAGGATAACGCTTTCTAGCTCGGCAGGGGGTACCTAGGGTTAAACAAGTGGTGAAATTTAAATAACTTTCGCTGTTGCTGTGAAAAACAGATTATGCCCTAGGACCTACCCATATACAATAGAACAGAATTTCCCAATACTACATTATACATATGATATTCCAATACTATACTCACTTGAAATGCTTTATACTTAATCAGTTCTTTAAGTCTGTCAACAATAAAAATAAATCCATTTTCATCGTAATGGCCGATATCACCAGTTCGAAACCAACCATCAGAAGTTATACAGCGAGAAGTTTCACTTTGGTTTTTATAATATCCTTTCATCAGCTATAATGTAACAATGATAAGAGTAAGACCATATTTTTTACACAAATGAATTTTATTTATATAAGCGTTTTATCAAAGTTGCTGCCCCGCCACGTAAGGGTAAACTAGTTATATTCATTCTTCATTTTAGCATAGTGGGAAAATGACATTCGTTATACCATGGGTGTTCTGTTTCATACACCTCATGCCCATTTAGTAGCTACCTCATATGTAACTTTGCGGCTGATGGTGGGATTTTACCAATGCAACGAAAGAGTATTTTAAATTTACCTGTGGTCCTTTCACCCAACATTCTCCATCTTCATTTATCCCAAGCTCTTTTAAACTATCTGGATCCACTACCTGTGTCAAACAAAAGTTCTAAAACTGCAGCCTACCGATTTTAAAATTGCTGTTTATTGTCTTGCCTAAAGACACACATGACACCAAAAGTAGCAGCGTTAACTCTTGAACTCGTAACCCAGGGCTAGATACAGGCACGCTAACCACTTTGCCACCTTAGCAGTATGTAAATCTCAAAGTAGACTTAACAAGTAATAGTTTAGTTATACCTTGAACTGTGTATTGGGCATGAGTTGGCCAACTGAACCTTCAGGATAATTTGGTGATCGGTGAACTGAGACTAACATTTCCGTCAAGCCCCAACCTTGAAACCATAACTGTGTATTAATTTCTTGAAATATTGTTCTCTAGTCTATTCTTTATCGGTAAGGTCTGTAAGGTCAAAGTATTAAAGCCAGAATTTGCCCCATTACTACAACCAGACTGCTTTTTATACACAGGAAACTACAGTTTAACACACCGTGGGACCTAAGATTTAGGAAAGAGTTTAGGTAATATGACACTTACCTTGTACTATATCCACGCCCAAGTTTTTTGAGGTTTTGTTCTTCACAGTTAAAGCGAGAGGTGCAGCACCTGATCCAACAATCTTTAAGCTTGAAGTGTCATATTTATCAAAATGTTGGTAGTTTTGAAGAGCAACCAGCATAGGTGGTACTGAAGTCATCGTGTTAACCTGTGTATAAAAATGGTAGTAAAGAATAAATGAATGTAACTTTACCCTCGCATGACGGGGCAACAACAGTTGTAATGCGGGTGTTCTGTTTCATACACCTGCACAATTAAGAGTAACCCCGTATGTGACTTTGTGGGTGATAATTTTTTGATTTTCTATTTTTTCTATGGCTGACAATTTGGAAAACTCATAAGTGACCACTGGGTTGGGGCAATTGCGTTAAGTGTCTTAACAACTTTGCTATTGCGCCGGCCAAGTTTTATTGTTTAGTTTTATTCTGACGCAGCAGGCCAATGACAGTCCACTTGGTCATCTTGACATAGTGGGTCAATCCGGAGAAATTGAACAAAAGCTTCTTGTGTGTAATATATGCTGAATTTTTACAGTTCATATTCACTTGGTATCAACAACTTCATATCTACTTGTATGATTGGTGAATTAGACAATCCATCAGTGATCATTTGAATGAGCATTTACTGTGAAGTGTCTTTCCCAAAACACATACGCCCACAGTGGTAGCAGCACCACGTTTAATGAGTATTCTGTGCTATGGTGCCGAAAATTGGATAAATGTCCTGAAATATTTAAATACATCCCTTTTCTATAATAAATATTAACTTACCTTGTATTTTTCAACACATTTCAGCAACTGTTCAACATTAAATCGTTTATCAATAATATGTTTCCATCCTTTGATTAAATTTGCAAATTGCCTCAATATTCCCAATATGTGAAACAATGGAATACAGGTGTAAGTCACAAGTCGCATGGGTGGTTTTGTATGCCTGGAAAGTTTATTTTGTTGGTTAAAAGCTTTGTAAACAATACAATATGCTCACTGTAGAGTTATAACATAGGTGTCTTCTTATACACCAGACACACATATGATGTATTTGTCATACAGCATCTTATACTGAAAGTCATGGTACTTTATACCAGGCAAAATATAAACATTTCATAACAGTTTATTCAGACTTACATTGCATAGTGCATTAGAGACACAAAGCTGTAATGTGTATGCATTACGCCTTTAGGGAATCCAGTAGTCCCACTTGAGTATGGAAGTAATAGAACATCTTCTTTTACATCGAATGAAACATTAGTAGGAAAAGCTGCATATAAAAATAGGGGTAATCATTTATTTATCCTCGCATGGAAATTATGAGTTATAATTCACTGTTGTTCTGTTGTGCATCATATTTAATTACTTAACTAATGCACCTCGTGCTAGCTTAACAGTTACAAGTATGCAACCTTTCTAGTGTTTTCAGATCTTTGTATGACTGCTATCTCTGACAAACCATTAGTGACCCCTGGGTCGGAGCAATTTGAGTGTTTTGCCCAAGGAAACATATGCTGGTTACTAAGTGGTCGCTCTACCATTATGTGTGGCACTATTAGTAAGTTCTACAGTAATGATTTATTAAAAATAAGACCAAAAACTACTTGAGTCAAAGTGAAAAACAAAATGTAGCAGCCAAACCCACAATACAATATATAAAATTACATGTCCCATCTTCTTCCTCCAGTAGTTTTTGAATGGAAATAACTTCTGTACTTTCCTCAACAGTAAATATTTCCTACAACACAAAAGCTTACAATTAAAATTCTTGTGATGTGAATTTAACTCAAAAAGAAATACCTTGATTTTTTTTGATAGATGTAAAGAAAACAACACATATGTGTTCATGAATGGTATACCAAGTGGAAATGATATAACATGCAAACATTTTTTATTTCTTTATCTCTATGAATAAGTAAAAGCGATCAAATTATTTTTTTTTTAAATGAAGAGGGTTAACTGCCTTTGTGTATTGTATGCTTTAATGGAATGTCATAAATATGTAACATTGACTAAAATATGATACAATTATCATACCTGAATAGATTTTACTTGATCAGCAATTTGTTTAACCTTTTCAACTTGATGAGCATCAGTTATAACAAACTTTGGTTGACAGTGTTGGAATTGCTTCAACATTTCATCTGTGAATAAAAAACAAGATTGCAATGAAATTAAAGTGGAAAACTTACACAAGCTACTTGTTAGAAAAAATCAAAAGCGGACGATATAACACGGTGGTTAGCATGTCAAAATAATTATCAGCAAAGAGAACGAATTGGCAACAAAACTGTAGTTGTTAAAATTTGTCCTAAAAAAAACTCGGATTGGCAACAAAACGACAGTAGATAAAATTTGCCATAAAAATACTCACAGTAAGTATAATGAGGGTTGCATGTAGTAGAGATTGCATTATTAGCGGCAGTACCAAGCACCAGTATGGGATATTCAATACAGTTTGAACAACAAACTGCAACAACTTCTTGCCTTCTTAAACCTCTCTTATTCAACACAGAAGCAAACTTGATTGACAGGTCGCATACTTGGTTGAAAGTGAAACTTTGTTCTGTGGTTGCATCAACCTATAAACGTGAAGCATATTGTAGCTCCAAGAAGTAGAAAAATTGTCTGTTTATTTTTTATGTTAGATAAATATAGCCTTTTCTATTGTAATCAAAGGAATAAATTTAACGTTTTACTAGGTAAAAAAAAATACAAATAAACACATATACTTGCAAAACAGCTTCTATAAACTGAGTTGAATATAGTTCATTATTATAGACAATGTTAAGGTTTTTGGTATGTATTTCAAATTTATATTAACAAATTTTATAAAGCCGTGTCAGAATGCAAATACTCATCGAATACGTGAAAGTAGAAAAATAACTTCATACGAAGAAATACCATAAACATGTGGCAGCATGGAACATATACAGAAATATACAGCATAAAGTATTAAAGTAATAAAGTAGATTTACCAATGCAATATCATCTCCATGTTCCCTTATTAGGTTACACACGAAACCACATAAATCCGATTCAGGTATATCAATAACTATATCACTTGTTATACCCATGCTGGGGTATACAACACTACACTAATGCTATAGGAGAAAAACACTTTAAGTCTTAATTGCATTACTTTTCCTATTCACAAAAAGAACTAGAACTGTAGTACAACTAAAAACACAAAATTAAACATATTTACATTGATTTTGTTGCTCTATAATTTAAATTGTCTTTTCTTTATCAATTTATATGTATAATATATATAAATCTTAAACTGTCTATTGCAATTAAAGCATAAACTTAAGAGAATATTCTAAAGTTTGCACCACATAAAACAACTATTTAAATTCTGACAGGTATTACACTATACATATAGGCCTTTTACAAATTCTTGAATTACAGACATTACGATGCATTTAAAGCACAACTTTCACCTAAATATTCTAATATCCACATTTAAACACAGTTAGCAGATAAGTAATCTTTCCTGCTAGTGACAGAACCAAGCATATTTATACCTGTTTGCTCAAGTTACAGAGTAAATAAGATTACAAGCACAAACGCTGCAACATAAAACGGACTGCATAATATTAAGTTATAAATAGTGCTCAATAAAATTTGTTAACACAATAAAATAATGAAATGATTTATTCAGTTTTTAACCAATAACGATAAATTTCAGATTTATAAACCTTTGCAACAATTTTATTTTTTTTAAACGAGGTTATCAACTTTTTTGCAACCATAGTGATATTGCATAAATTATATTGTATATAATTAGAAACCATAGTAAAATGCATAGTATTTAAGGTCAATAATTAATATCATTAATATTGCATTTCTATATAAGTAAAGTCCTACAGTGTGGGACCTGAGATTCGGGCCAGCGTTGGCCCATTACCCCTATAGTTAACAATTATAGTTTATTTAATTCTTTGAGAGCATGTTCATGTAATTTCCTTCTTAATATTTTTCCCGTTGGAGACTTAGGAATGCTGTTCACAAATTTGATTCCACCGTATAAGTATTTGTATTTTGATACTCTGCCTGAAAAACAAGAAGTTAAAGGTTAGATTTTCTACTAAATAAGATGTTTTTCCTTGCATGTAGTATTTATAAATTTAATACCAACTGTCAAGTGTCTTATACATTAATAATGGACAATGGTAGCAGATACACACGGTGTATTCATGCACCTCATGTTTAGTGTCAAATTATAACAGGAAGAGTGTTTATCAGAGAACTCTTTACCCTACCAAGTAAACACATTAATTATACCCTATTAAATATTAAAAACTGTACAAAAACCTGAATCCTAGGATGAATTACAAACTACAAAAACTATATAAAAAGTGTAAGAAAAATTATGAATACTTTGAACAAAGTTGTTCAATTCCTCTTCAGTCAACGTCCCATCTTTACGAACAACATAAGCACGAGGGACTTCCCCTGCTTCAGGGTCGGGAATCCCTGTTACCCCAACATCGGCAACTTTGGGGTTGGAAAGGATAACGCTCTCTAGCTCGGCAGGGGGTACCTAGGTAGCAAAATGTACATTAACAACTAAATAATGTTGGCACTTTTGTAAAAACAAAGCTTTTTTAATGACGAAACAATCAATACGAAGTGTACATATATTGTGGCACTTTTGTAATTTTTTTACCAGAATCGTCTAACTATATATGAACCACAGAAGAGTCACCAAATATATTATATAAAACATTTAAAACTTATACTAATATAACTAAGCGATTTAACTGAATTGTTGTTTTGAATTATGAATTACCTGAAAACCTTTATATTTTATAAGTTCCTTCATTCTGTCCACAATATATACATAACCATCGTGATCATAATGTCCAATATCTCCCGTACAAAACCATCCTTCATGGTTGAATGCAAGTGAACTTGCAACAGGATCGTTGTAATATCCTTTCATCAGCTAACAAAACAAAAAACAATCAGAGAAAATCTGGGAAGACTGAATGTAACTTGTTCATCCACAAAAACAACAAACATTTTATCAATAAGAAAAAACACAGGAAAAATTGAATGAAATTAGAGAAAACTGATACTGTGTTCAATGTTGGATACAGGTACTATTGATGTATGTGTCACAGGGCAAGGCACATAAAGGTTATTGCTATACTCAGTATTCACTAATGACTTACAGAATGCTGGGTGTTGGGGTAATGAGCCAAATCTGGCCTAATAACTTGTGTCTTGCCTTGCCACAAGACCGCATGAGTATAGAACAGATATACAAATAGTGGTTAATAATATTATTACAGTGGTCAGTTGGTCACCAATGGATTATAGCATGCTGGGTGTTAGAGTAATGAGCCAAATCTGGCCTAAACCTTTAGTTTAATGGCTTGCCTTGCCATAAAACCTCATTCATACAGATTAGTTACATATAGTGGTTAATGATATTGATCTAACTTACATGAGGACCTTTCACCAACAATTCACCATCCTCACCCACCCCCAATTCCTTCCTTGTTTCTGGGTGGACAACCTGTTGTAATAATATTAAGAACTTTTATTTGTCTCTTCTACATCTCTTCTTCTAATTATAATATTTTTTGTCTTAATTACAGTAGCAAAGATTGAAAATATCAATTAACAAAACAGGATATAAAAAAAATATAGTTTTTAAAACATGCTTACAGTTAAACATGTTTACATTTAATTAAAAGAAAATGCCTGTTTGCTAAACCTTAGGTGTGTATTAACTGTTGCTGCCCGGCATATCCTAATCCCCCAAAAAATATTCCAGCAATTTATTAAGATATATATATATATATATGTTTTGATATCCAAAACAGAGGCAGACATGGCATCTATATTCTGTGCAAAAAGCTTGTAGCACAGTTATTTTATAGCAACTATTACAATGCAAAACACCAATGCTTTAATTTATATAAAACATACAACACAAATTTCCAATTGAAGGTAATGGAAATTGATACAAGATGAATTAAAATAACTACCATAGATTTTATTAATGCAAAAAAATGGCAAAGAGAGGTCAAAGGTTCATTGGATTGGGTCATTACTCATAATGAGTACAGATAGGTTAATATTTAACCATGTGCTGGTATGGTTAAACCATCTTTATAACCCAATGAATGTTTAATATATAAACGATAATGACATTGCAAAATCTTGTAAAATGATTTTGCGCAAGAGCGCCACACTATGGGTTAAAGTTTATAAAAGTGATGACTAAACTGATTCTAATGGTTTCTTGTCCACAGTGTATAGGTTTACATCTCTACTGTTTACATAGGTAATATAGCCCCATGGTATTGATATTACATAAATATTAACTTTTCGTGACTTTTAAATGACCCTTCTAACCTCTGCTCAAGGTATGCAACAACATAAGTACATTGTAAACATAGGCATAACATAACCTTAGGAGTGCCTAGGGTAATTATATCTATGTAACTCCACATTTGAAACAGGTGTGATATTATGTGTTTTAGCACAACAGTTTTACATCCAAAAATAGATTTACCCTGTAGCCTGGTGTTCATACCACTAAGCAGAACTAAAGTATACTGAATTTGACACATTAAATAATGAGATACCCTAAGTTTTACGACTTAATCTCCAGGATTAGCTTAAACAAGTTACCTTTATTTTAGTGTTCGGAAGAAGAAAACCAACTGTAGTTAGCGGGGCAGCAGGACTAAAATGAGCAGCTATACAAACTATTTCAGTCAGCCCCCAACCTGTAAATATAGTTCATTTAAAAACATAAAATAACAGCCGCATAGGTTGAACAATTAGTAAATTATAATACACTGCAACAATGTATACTTGCTTCAACCCAGCGGTCACTCATGGATTGTCAGCCATATAAAAGGTTAATCACTCTATAAGTTAAATAGGCGGCAACAGGCAACCGGGCATGAGATGAATGAAACTGATGTTATAGCACATTTGTTTTATAACTACTGTTGTTGCCCCAGCATGCAAGGGTAAATAAGTTATTTTCAACAAATATCGTATAAACATATAATATAGCTTGTTGTCTTTATTCTTACCTTGAACCACAAGAGCTTGCATTTTCTGCATTACAGATACATTAACACTTGGTGATAATGGTGCAGCACCAGATCCTATTGCTGTAAGACTGGATAAGTCGTATTTATTAAGGTGCGGGTAATTCTTGATAGCAATAAGGATAGGTGGAACTGCTGAAAATGATGAAATCTGTAGAAAAAAATCACATTTAAATTTCATTTAAAGAAGTAGTCTAACTTTCTTGTATAGTTTAATGAATACATGTAATTTGCTTCATCCTAGTGTGCCAGGAAAACGACAGTTGTTATAACCCAGGTGTTCTGTTTGATACACCTGCCAGTTCAAATATACATTTAAATTTGTTGGTGATTTTTTTTTTAATTTTTTGGTATGGCTGAAAATTTAGACAACCCGTGAGTGATCATTGGGTTAAAGCAATTGCGATTAGGTGCCAGAACAGAAATTTCCACTATAATTCGTAGGTACCAATGTACCATCATTCAGTTTTAAACATGGCATACTTCTTCCAGTTCAGACATTGAAACTATAAACCCCAAACAATTGTAACCAAAACATTGAAAGTTCAACAGATGCAACAGATTTTACTAAGATTAAAACCAAAACAACATACAAATAAACCACAATTCACAATATTTATCAATCTTATTAAAGTATAAATAACCTTGTATTTCTCCACTGCTTTGAGGAAAGTTTCCATGTGGAATCTTTTATCAATAACATGGTTGGAACCTTTCAAGTTAGAGAACAATCTTAATGCACCATAGGCATGAAACATTGGTAGCACACTGTATGTGATAGTGTTGGGGGGAGGTTTTCCAAGACCACTGTTGAAAGAGCATTGTGTTTAAATTTGGACATAGTCATTATGGGTTGATTTTATAGCAGTGTAGGGTTAGGGTAATGTGGTGTCTTCTTAAACAAGTCACACATGGGGTATTCATACAACTCAAGCTCCTGTTGAGGTATAACATGGGTGTATTCTCATACACTGGACATCTATAATGTATTCATACATTTGATGCTCACTGTCGAATTATAACATGGGATTCTTCTTATACACCTGACATGCATAGTGTATTAAAACACCTTATGCTCACTATTGAGTTATAACTTGAGTGTCTTCATATACACCAGACACACATGGCATATTCATGCGACCATGTTAGATGTCTAGATGTAGTATAAATGTTCACGGCATTTCCTGTTCCAACTCATTAAATTTAAAGGCAGGAACAGGAAATTGTTTTTTCTAATTTTATTGCCTAAATGGAAATGATATTCCATGCATCATCTTAAGAGAAATATTTTAATTACAGCTTACCGAAGCAAAGTCAGAAGAGCTACAAAACTGTAATGGGTGTGTATTACACCTTTAGGAATACCGGTTGTACCACTTGAGTACCATAAGAATGCAATATCCTCAGTAAGATTAATTTGTGTACCAAATGGAAAACCTATATATGAATATATATGTATATATTTAGTCTGTAACTGCAATAATGGTTGGGTCAAAAATAATTGTTAACTGACTGCTTAATAGAGGTATAAAAAATTTTCTTGAATCAATTTCAACGCAAGCATAACATCCCGTATACATCACTGAAGTTGAATTTAGCTCCAAACAAAAAACTTGAAAATAATAAAAAAATATGTTACATATCGTTATCCATGTTGAGCTTTGAACCCCGTATCCTTTAGTTATTGAAATAGTTTAAAACACTTCTGCTGTATATAGTATATAATCAAAGGGTCTAATCTAATGGTCTATAACTTGAACATCACATAAGAATAATTATCATTCACCTTTGCCATCATCTTCAGCAACCAAAGCATTTACTTTTCCAACAGTAAAGATTTCCTAAAATGTTAAAAGTAGTATTTGCATAAAGATGTTAAGGGTATGCCTTATTATGGGTTAAGTTTGGCCTAAATCCTCGACAAGGATCTGACCACATAGAATAGTATGAGTCTGTTGTATTATTACAATTGTCATACCTGAATAGATTTAACTTGATCAGCAATTTGTTTAACTTTTTCAACTTGATCAGCATCAGTTATAACAAACTTTGGTTGACAGTGTTGGAATTGCTTCAACATTTCATCTGTGAATAACATATCGTCAATTCTATATTTGCCCTGGCATAAACTTTTTATAACATTGTTGGCCATATAGAAAAAACAATCACCCACAAAGTTACACACGTCAGCGACATGGTAACTGGTAACTCGTAAGCTGGCATGGAGTGTATAAATTAACTGTGTTATATTGACTATCGTTGCCCCTTTACATTCATTTACATTCAGCCATGAATACACCACACATATGGAACAACCTTGTTTTATATAAATACTCACAGTAAGTATAATGAGGGTTGCATGTAGTAGAGATTGCATTATTAGCAGCAGCACCAAGCACCAGTATGGGATATTCAATACAGTTTGAACAACAAACTGCAACAACTTCTTGCCTTCTTAAACCTCTCTTATTCAACACAGAAGCAAACTTGATTGACAGATCGCATACTTGGTTGAAAGTGAAACTTTGACCAGTAGAGCCTTCAATCTGATAACCAAGTTACTTAAATCAGTTACTGCTTTATGGTAATAAACTAATAGTATGGGGGATACGTTTTTAATCATTCGTCGTTATATCTTTCTTTTTATATACGCTTGGGTTTATTTAATCCTTGGCATGTTTACTGACAGACCTTTTTGAAATTGTCCATATTACGTTATTAGTCGCTCACACAATAATTGAAGTGACAAGCTAATGTCCTGGTATAAATCGAACAAAATGCAATTTTAACTTACTAGTGCAGTTTTGTCCTCGTGTTCCCTTGCATGCTGTACAACGTAATCAAACACACTAACTTTGGGTATAACTAATTCAGGGTAATCGCTGTGCAGTACCATTCTAGAAGCTCTGGACTATATTACGTGGTCACTATTGATGAGAAGTAATCGGCTACCAATACTTAATGCGTCAATGTATAACCGCACTGCCTTTTTTTCTCCGCCAATATTGACATTTCAGTTCCGCACACATATTGGGGCTTCATTTATTAATTCCATGCACACATTTGTGTAACCAATTAATTTATTTCAGTTTTCTTTGAGAGACCAAACCAAGCAAAATCCAATGTTCACCATGTTGAACGCATGCATGTTGTTTTATCCATGATTTTTGCCGCTGGGTTTAAACACACCAGCTGCAAAGAAAAGCATTTTGAAATAAAACATGGGGGTAAACTTATTTATCCGAAAAACGGTGAAACTTATTTTGCAAATTGACATAAAATCGTATGCGAAACGGTGCACAAACGCAGCGAGCATATAAGTCATGCTATTTACAATGTTACCACAGTCAACTAAGGTCCGCCGATAGGAACATTTGGACGCCAAACAAAAAAGTTGGGAGCATAAAAACAATGTTCAACTCATGCCCTCTACAAATTGTCTTAAAAATAGTCACGTAGGCTCATTTATGCAGCGGGAAGAGTTGGGAATTCAGCTTCGTTAAGAACATCAGGGGGAAGTTGGCTCTGTAAAAATTTCCAGTGGTTAGTTGTATGAAGTGGCATACTTAGCATACGAGGTCAATCCGAAGGCAGAAAAAATCACAGCTCTCATAGCCATCAATGCTAACTTTTTGTCAGTTTTGAATTTTAGGCCTTGAACTCACAAGGTCATTATGGATTCATTATATAGCAGTTTAGGGTTAAGTTAATGTACTGTCTTCTTTTAAAAAAACTCACATAGCGCATTCATACACAAACACCTAAAAACTCTAAGCTATATCAATAGAGAACAAATAAAATTGTAAACTAACTGAGCGAGCATTGTATCCTTTGTTAGCTTGACGATTGCCACCAGATCTGCGGTCATTTCCACGGTATCCGCCACGGCCTCTGCCACCTCGTCCGCCACGGCCTCCTCTCATTGGCATGTCAGTGAATCGAATGTCAACTTCAACTTGTGGTTTAGATTGCACACCTCGGCGGCTGTTGTCCTGTTGGTATAAATAAGGCTGTTAATGTAAACATTTTAAAAATGTTCCGAAACTTCGAAATTTAACGTCATTCGTGCCTATGCATTTATGCTCTGAAAAATGTTAGTGTATCATGTATTTAGTGAAAACTGGTAACACAATATTATATTAACAAGTAAAACAATGGCACCCCAGTTTAAAAAACCGGAAAAGACCCTGTTTTTAGGTGTTCACACAAACAAAGTAGAGCAAAAGTATACTGTATTCGCCACATCAGTTTTTTTGAACTACATTGTACGATGGTGAGATTATGTTGCAATAACCCCACAGAGAACATGCATATGTACAGCAGTACCAAGTAATCAAACCAATACCTCCTGTAGTCCTGGTTCCTGGTTATCATTACTTCTTGCTGAAGGATGGAGAAGTTTGAGTCCTTTCCATTTGGCCGAGTCCTCCCCTGAAATAATAGAATGGTATTAAAATTTTATCAACAGTTGTTTCTATGGTAATGATAATTAATAATTCTGTTTACAGCGTTTTAACCTGGACTAGACTTAGTTCTCACATCTCACAATTATGGTTTTAAACCAGTCAAAAAAGGCTAAGCTTGTATTCTTATAAAAAAGTGGTGACTTGACTCCAGTTAAAACTCTTAAAACTGGCATTAACCATTTATTTCAGACAAAAGATTTGAAGTTGCAGAAACATACTGCTTAACTTAAATTATTATGGTAATTTTATGTGGTTTTGAATAAAAAATGAATTTAAATATAATACCCCGATGATGTGATTAAAATTTTGCCATTAGTAATTTTAGTAATTTATAAAGATAGGGCCAATTTCTATTATATAATATAGTAGCTCAAGTGTTGCTAGAACTTCAACGTAAGTACCAAACTTGAGGTCAATTCTTAGGAAAAACGCACATGAGAGGCCTAATTAGAGCATTGACAATATGTCAACCGATAATGGTAATAATAAGATGCACATCTGTCGTATAATATCGAGACCAAAGAATTGATTTGGTGATAATTGAATTACCAGCATTGGCAACAAACTTAGGATGGCAAGGTAGACAAGGCCTACCCTGGAATTTTTTACTGCATTAATCAATAAACATTACAATTATCAAGTTTAAGTTTGTTTCACTAGAATATGAGTTTTATACCTGCCACCAATGCGATATGAAAAAAATTTGGCACCCATGCATGTTTACTACTTCATTGTACTAAAGGATCGAAACAAGGCAGCAGTTGTTTTCAATAACACGACAGTAAATAAGTTACGTCAGACATACTTCACTGTAAGTCTCTTAATGCTTACAGCTGCGAAATCAATATGATGGTATACAAGGTATAAAGTGATTTAGAAAGAATCAAAGCTGTTTGATCTTTTGGGCTTGCTTTTAAAATGTACATATTTCATTATTTATCATTAGCTGTCTATTTAAAACAATATAAGCTTTTTTTTTGCATAAAACACAAATTTTCTGGTTAGTTTTAGTACAAACATGACAGTCTGTTTTAAACCAAAGCTTGGAAATAAAAATCGTCTCATAAGCCAGCATGTTGGTATTGAAAAGGACAATATAAATGCTGTAATATAATAATGAAAGATAAACAGAAACTGTTGCTTAATGTTATGCAAGTCCTCCGTGCATGTAAATTGATACTACAGTGTGTCGTTTCCTTTATACAGACATAACAAACACAAGCGTCAAACCATCAGCAACAAAGGCACCATAGGAAGTGGAAAAACCCATGCAATCCAGATCATTAAATATTTATAGCACAGCAACTTAAACCACAGGAAGAGAATTGAAAATGTACATAATCTCAATGCTGTTAAATGGTTTGCAATAAGCTTATAGCCTCAAATTACAGCTTTCAGCTGTATATTAGAAATTGCATATCATTATATAATGTATCATAAAATTACTAATGTATGTATGTCATATAATTTATGAATACATGAGTTACATTTAGACCAAACATACAGTGTACCGAAACTAGTCAACACATAAAGATGTAATTATGTCATATAGATTCATACAGTGTTTTACTGTTTTGTACAGTTAACATGGAAAGAAGCTTTTAACCCTCAAGTCCTACTAAACACATCGGACAAATACTTAACATACATTGATAAGTTTAATATAGTACAGGTACAAAGGTGGCAAGGTGTTAGCCATCAGTAAAACATTGAATAATAGATTGTAGATAATGACAAGCTATTTCCTTTGTTTAACATGTGATAGAATACCCTGATCGTGTTTATTATACAAAGTTACTAATATAACTTTAAAAGTTTACCTGGTATGTTGTATATAAACAAAAACTTGTATTGTCTATTTTAATAAAATGGTCCTATATACTGTAATCATTTTGTAAATAGTCACATTTAGGCTCATACTACATTAAACAAATAAAATCTTATGCATCAGACTTTACAAAATGCAGGGTAGGCAGGGATAGTTAGACGCACAATTCTGTGAAACAACAAACTTATTGGTTGTAACATTCACTGATCAATGCAATACAGAAAATTCAGTTGTAGACCTGCACACCCTACCACCCCAGGTTTGGCGCCTATGATCTCAAACGAATGTGTGAAAAATGATTCGCACCGAATGAACATGATGCGAATCACAACAATTGCACAAGCCATAATGGGCCCAGTGACTTGGACAAGCCAAATGAATTCATCCCATTATTTTGCACCTTACATAACGACCAAGCCAATAATTAGACATGATCGCAAAATGCACCAACAGTGCAATAATACTTGTATATATTAAATTATATTTATAACAAAAGACATCACCGATATTGCAATTCTTCCTATCATTAAAAGACAGAATTAGATTTAAAAAAAATATGTACACTAACATGCTCTGTCCAAAATAAAAACTGAAAATCACACAAAACATTCACCTTCTCCAGGCTTCCGGATGTTGAACTCTTGCTTCTTCATCACTTGAGCTGCCTTCCATTCATCCAAAGTCATCTCAACTTCTTGCTCCTCTTCCTCTTTCTCCTCTTCTCCTTCTCCCTCACTCTTTTCCCTGTTAGAACAGATACAAGATAGGTATGTGGCATTATGCTAGGCATGTTAGGTGTCTGTATAAACCAGCAGAGTCAAAGTATATTCGATTTAACGCATTAATCAATGAGGCTTCCTGTGTTATACGAACTTAACACCTATGCAATCAAGCAGTCTAAACTAGTTTATGGTAAGCATCTAAAATGTGTGAATAATGATTCGCACCGAATGAACATGATGTGAATCAATAAATTGCACAAGCCATCATGGGCCCAGAGACTTGCACAACAACCCAAATTCATCCCTTTATTTTGCACCAAACGTAACGACCAAGCCAATATTTAGACATGATCGCTCTAAGATCACCATGGTGCAATAAGATCTACATGTACACATTTAATTAAATTTAGGGCAGTATCAAACACTTTCTTGGTAAAGCACAAACTGTATAATCTAGTAGCATGGAATTAAACAAAATCTGCTATAACACAAGCACCATACACCCAATTTGAGTATAATAAAATAACACACAGAATATTTAAATCAGCCAATGTGGTGCACAACTACACATATATAATCTATATAAACCTAAACACCAAAATTAAGTAATGAAAGAAATAACATAGCAGCCCATAATTAATCCACACCCCAATCCCTAATTACAGCACACAAGGGAACAATATATTGATTGTTTACTTTTTGGTTTCACTCTGTTCATTCTCCACGTGATCAGCCCAGTTACCAATATCTTCAGAGCTCAGGTTCACAGCTTCTGTTGGTTCTTCAATTTCACTGAAAGAATAAAATAAAATTAAACTTGAAAAACTTCAACAAAATGATCTTTAATAAGAAAAATGATCTAACATTAAACCAGCATTCATAGGTTGTACAAAGTTATGTACAAATTTTACAGCTTCGGTTGGTTCTTTAATTTCACTTAAATATAAAATGAATTTTAACTTGGAAAAACTGATAAAACTTAATTTGCCCCGCAAGTACTTTTTACAGCATTTACAGATACCAAAAATGCACCCATTTCATTAAAACTGCTTTAAAAGGTCTCACACAAAACTCCAAACTATAAACCCTACTCACTTTCCAGGAGTCCCCCAGTTCCTTGGTCCTCCCCCATCTCTCTTCTCAGTTGGTCGAACACCAGATCTGTCACTTCCACTTCTCCGATCAAACTCCCTCTTCCCTCGATCATCTCTTCCATCGTTACGATAAGTTCCACGGTTTCCACCTCTGTATCCACCACGACCACCTCGGAATCTCTCGTTTCTAAAGAAAAAGCCAAGAAATATTATATTATTTTAATTAATAAATTATTTACTTATTTTATAATGAAACCATTTACACCATGAAAACACATTTTACCTAAGAAATAAAGGAAAAAAATTATCATGTTACTATAATCAATACCCCCATCCTTTCCATTTATATATTTAAAATAAGAATGTGCTGAGTACTGTAAATCACCATTGACATTAAGTTCGGCTTGAATGCAAAACCCCAAAAAGCTTACAACATCATCAAGAAGAGGGCAAGTGACAAACCTTTATTGTTAAGTTTAGAAGTAAATCTAAAACCATATGTCAATTAAACAATTTGCTTTCAAGCCGCACCTTTCTGGTCGATCGCGTCTCTCTGGTCGAGAATCTGGCCCCTGTGGACCCCCACGATTATATGGGGCTGGTTTATCCTCTCCTCGCCCTTCCCCGAAGGTGTCACCTTCACCCCTCTCACGCGGGGCCTCCTGGGGCCATCGTTACGTCTCCTCGGGGGTCTCCTGTTCTCGTCACCCACTTGGTTGTCTTTGCGGTCACCAGTTTGTTGCCTCCTTGGAGCACGCTGGTTGTTTTGCTTCTGTCCGCCCGTCTTACCCTCTTTCACGGGCTCTATGGTTAAGAAAATAAAGAATGACGTTAAGAAACAAAAGATGGTTAATTAACATTTCAAGAAATTCTAACAATATAGCGAATGCTTAATACAAAAAAACTCCAATAAATATTTTAGGACTAAGGAATCAAGCTTTTAGACTCAGTCTAAATTAAACTAGTTTATGGTGGGCATCTAAAATGTGTGAACAATGATTCGCACCGAATGAACATGATGCGAATCAATAAATTGCACAAGCCATCATGGGCCCAGAGACTTGCACAACAACCCAAATTCATCCCTTTATTTTGCAACATGTAGACCACCAATGCCACTGGTTTGACTTAGGTGTAGATATATATGGTGCGTTTTAATAGAAAAAAAAAACATGATTTAAACAACAAACTCAAGCCAGGTTTTTTGTTTAAACAGTTTGACGTAAACAAATGTAATTATGATAAAACAAATTACTTTTTTGCATCTATAAAATGCCGTGATAACATACTATATTATTAATAACACGGAACAATCTACAAATTTTAAAGTTCAAACAACTTTTTTTAATTTTAAACAATAAATTACCAGTCTGTTCTTTTTTAGCAGGGACATTGGCATCTTTATTTTCCTTAAAATGGATGCCCTTTTTGGCGGCTTTCTTGGCCGCAATTTCTTTTAGCTTCTTTTTCTGTTCGCGCTCCTTGGCCCGTTCCTCTTCAAGTTTTTTCAACTGTTCTAACGGGTCAATGTCTTCGGCAACGTCCGATTCGTTATCGCTATCCCCGTAGTTCTTATAACCCAAGTCAAATCGGTTACTGACATTGACGCTGTAAGCGTCCTGAATTACCGGCATTTTTCTGAAACAACCACGCCGATGGCTCTAGATACAAAATGCCGTTTACAAGTTGATGAAACTAACGTGCATGCCGCTTCCCACGTTTGGCTGAGGTGCTAAGATTTGCTCGGTCACGCCTCATTGCCTCATCTAGAGAAAATCGGTCAAGCAAATAAATCTAAATCAAAACCGTTGCTAGGGGACTTAAACAATTTTCAAGCTGTCTCGCTTTCTAATAAACTTGTTTAATCCTTTTTTAATTAATTTAAAGAACAATTGATCTAATTTTATTATTGACTATTATAATAACAGTTTTTTAAGCCATTTTGGGGTATATAATTTTGGTAAATTCACTTGGTGAATTATTCTTATTTCAATTAATCTACCACGCAGTAAAACGAAAAAAACAGTGCGTAAACGTGTTAACGTGTACTAGTTTACATTTCAATAGCATTAACAGTTGCCTGTCTCGCCTCTGCCGTATGTCTTCATCTGTTTACAAATCATTTCTAAAGGAGTTTCGTAGCTCAAACAAAACCACAAAAGCTACCTACTCGATTATAATCGCCTTCCAATACAGAACTATACATGTCTGGCGTTATGGCAACGTCACGTATATTAACATATGATGCCCTTGGTCCTGGCGGTGTATTTTATTGTTCATTCTACATTGACTTCATTCTATATTGAGTTTTACAGTCTTTACCTGACACTCTTTTCTATACATTTTATCCACAGCGTGTTTTAACGGCTGGAGTTTCGTTTTTAGTTCCTGTCTCGTTTATTCACCCAAAGCTGGTAGATAGAAACCGTAGAAAGAGATTTATGTTATATTTAACGAAAAGGGTGTGGAATGCTCTACAGAGGTAAAGCTGAAATCTTTTCAAAGTGTTTACGTTATTATTATTCCAGTAACCATACAGGGTAACACAATGTTAAGATAAAAACTTTCAAATAAACAAATGCATATACATTTGTGTTAAAGAAGGTAAAGGACCACGTATTTCATTTTACCAAGCATATACTGCTGCTGAATTGCCCGAGGAACTTTAGTGTGTTGTTCTATAAATAAACATATGCTAATATTGCATCTCAACTTGTGCATAGCGTTTAGTATTTATATCGTAAATGATGTTATTCCTACAGCAGGACGCAACGGGGTCTTATGGGTCAGAGTTGACCCACCAAATGAACTCCTTGCCGATAAGTGTAATCGTTTTTTTGAACTTTTCTTATTCGTTGATTAACTTATAAGTGTTAAAACATAAAGACAATGAAAATCGGAGCAGTGCATTTTGTTTTATTGTATTTCATGCGTTTCGAACTATTTAAACTAAGAAATCTGCAATCAAGTAAACGAATATGGGCCAGCTTAGAAAAAAGATATGCTTTATCTAATTTAACATGTACAGTTTCAAAAATTGTAGTCATAGAAACCAGTCTTGCTAAATGTTCTGTAAAAAGCTTAAAAGCTGTTTCAGGGGGTGTTTATAAAGCAGTTTAGAAATAAACTTTTTGCAATTTAAGTATAGTACTGTGAAGAGAGATGGGACGATTTTAGCACATGTTATCCAAATATTTTGATCGTGTTTTAAACAATTAACAAAGGTCTGCAGGAGTCGTGAAATACGGTTTTAAAATTCTTTGAATATTGTTTGTTTACTTTCAAATGAGACGAGAACATAGATTAAAAAGGTGTCCCTTCTTACCCCATCTTTCCATATTTAAGACAATTTTCCCACTTAAAAGTAAATACAGATTTTACACTAAAAGTCCTTGCCGGTAAAACTTTTAAAATGAAATATAAAAAGTCGCTTTAACCTTTTTGTGAAAATATCACATCTAAGAAGTTAAAAAGAAACGTTAGGAACAAGAGAGCTACGGTTATAACCGATATAAGCGTATAACCTTGAAGGGTAAACGCGAATGAAGAGCTTAATTAGTATAAGTATAATATTCTAAATCTGCTGCCGTATGCATAGAACTATGGGCACGCAAGAGAGAGATATCAAAACGCGTCCATTCTTTTTGGATTGCCTCGTCTGTTTTTCGAACATAGAATTGCTGTTAGGCAAAGAATCGTAGCAACTATGATTACAACTCCAGCAGTCAGAGACACCAGAAGAATAATATCTGAAAAAAGAAATAATTACCGAAAAATAAGAATAGGCAATGACAAAATTTAACAACTGATTCGGTTTGCTATAAATTCTATACAAGCTCATATGCTGACACGAGACGTATATCATACAGTAGGGTAGGAGAAGACGGGGCATCTTCAGCACCTAAAATTTAAATATCCTAATCGTGTTTCAAACAATTAACACCGGTCCATTTGAGTCGTGAGGGTCAAGTTTTATATTTTTTATATGTTCTTTGTTTACTATCAAATGGGACGTAAAATAGAATAAAAGTAAATCTTGTGTTATCCTATGACAGTAGACACGATGTGTACAAAAAAGAACACCTGTGTTATAACGGCTGTGGTTGCCCCCATCCGCGCGAGGACTAAACAAGTTAAATCTCTTCATTTTTCAAGTCGCAGCATGTAAACATTTTTTAAAACAGCACCACCGGAGAACATAGCATCACCAAGTACAAGTACTTACTTAAATTTGATAAACCCTCGTTTTTCGCCGGCTTAGCTGTAGTGGCCGTGTAAGTTTGTACCGAAGGTAAAGCTTCATTTCTTCTTATTGGAAACTTTAGTTCAATAACCCTGTTTGAAGATTCTATGAAATATTTGATTTCACGATCTTCATCCTCGGTGGATCGTTTCCTCCGCTTTTCGTTGCATTGCTGTTGGAATATTACAGCTTATAAATACCAGTGCTGTTCCCTCCCCAACCTTTATACACGGTATATCTTTTACATCTAAAATCACTAGGTCTCCGTTTGCCAAGGCTTACAAAGTTTCATACGTGGTAACTCGTAAGCGGGCACGACGTATATAGTATAGGGTGGGGGAGATGAGACACCTTTTCATTATATTTTCTTGTCGCATTTGGTAGTAAACAAAGAAAAACCGATGTTATATGCTATAAGATGCCCTGTCTTCCCCGCCCTACTATATATAAGAACAAAACACCTGAGTTTTAACGACTGTCGGTGCCCGTCACGTGAGAATAAACAAATAAGTTAGATCCATTTATTGATACAAAATGTCGCAATCTATGCAACCAGTTTTAAGTTTGACATCTAAATTACAGGTTGTTTATGACTGTAGGTAAATGACTTACCGGCACGCACGAATTTTCGTTGGTTTTGTTGCATAATTTCACCGCGCAATACACTGTGGCGCTTGTTGCATTACCAACGACCACTTGAAATAGCTGGACACCAAATGTTGCGTTCAGGGATTCTCCATTAGCTAGCATATCTACATGTTGGTCTACAGGACACCTGTGAAGATATTGAAAAAGATAAGCGATCGTATACAATCATTACTTATTTGTTTGGTTATAAGGTGTATAGGGTATTTTGGGGGTGTAACTTATGCTTTATTGTTGTTGTTTTTTCATTTATATCCTCAAAGGGCTATGTGGAAACTTGAATAACTTATCCGTATTTCCATTTCCATGCTCACAGCGCAAACGAGTTGCTAAAGCTTTAAAAGTGATGTGTGGATAAGCAGGCATAATTTTTGGACTAAGATTAGTTGCTAAAGCTATTGCATTGTGTGGATAAGCAAAAATGAACTTGGATAATAGTATCTAATGTTTGTTTTTTTTTATCTCAAGCTTGATTCGGCCTACGTGGGAATTTGAGCACCGTTGACATTTGGAGTGAAGAAATAGCTTCAAGGCACAGACATACAAACCACATAATCGTGTGGGTTGATAAAACGTGTTATAATTCAAATAAATCTATTTTGTGTGAGTGAGGTCCTGCTGCAGTGGGACACGCCATGGGACCTGAGATTTAGGCCACAGTTGGCCCATTAAACCAAATAGTTATTAAAGTTCTTTCGGTTTTTCAAGATGTTTACTAACTTAGGACGTAATAGAGAGGTTTATGTTCGTATATAAACGTTTAGGTTTGAATGTAAACACCGTGGACGTTGTATAGGCTGTATATATTATGGGCGGTTATATTTTAAACTAAACCACGTTACGTATATAGCTTTACGAGACGCGTGGCTGCTGTCAAAGGCGTTATAACTTTAAACATCTTAACGGTTTTTATTCGTATTTGGGCACAAACAAAGTCGTGTGTGTCGTTAACCCTTTTAGAGTTGACGGTTAGTGGCAAAAGGTGGTGTCACATTACATATACATAACGTATGGCAGGGGAAGATGGTACATGCTTTCATTCTTTTTTTATCGTCCTATTTGGTGGCAAACAAAGAATATTTACAGAATTATATAACTGTATTTTCACTACTGTTAAATCTTCACTATACTGTTAAAAATACGATTAGCAAATATTGGGATTTTGTGTTGCAACGGTACCTACCTTACCGCACATCAGTACTTATATATAGTAGGGGCGGGGGAAGATGGGACACTCTTTTTTGTGTATTAATGTCTCTACATGGGATCTATAGATAATAGTATAGATGCCAAAAAGCAACAAAATATGTGCTTACCCGTTTTCAACTAGTGTATAGTTATTAACATTAGTAGTTGTTGTCCAGCATTTTTCAATAACGGTTGTAAACTTGAAGTTAACAGTTGGAATATTTATAGCGGGTGGCTGCTTTACTGATACCTGAGAATTAACAATTTAATTATACAGTTCATTATGAGTTAATATATACTGTAATGTGGGTTAAGCGCTTTTACTTGACACTTTTACTCAAGTACTTTATACCCACAGTGTTTTAAAAATGTCCTTTTTTTTGCTAATTTCTTTCTTTTCGTTGTATAAATTAATTTGGTCTATGTTACTGTATTTTCGAGATTAATAAACATTTATGTTGTATAAAATAAGTCGGGATATAATGGACAAACTTGGACCTAAACCCTGGTTCCTATATTGGTATTTTTCACCCAACAAAACAACATTATGTTTTAAAAAAGCTATAATTTAATGCATAAAATAAAGAGATTACAGACTTCTAACAAACGATTAGCAGTTTCCTAAACTTTAGCCCACTCAAATTACAAGATGACGATCTGAGATAACGCAGCTATTTTCCTCAGGCCATATAGCCTACACATTAGGTTACAACATAAAATACACTGACGTTACGCTGTATATACTTACACGTATAAATACAGTCTGGTTGCTGGTTATATTAGGAGCGCTATTGTATACTGCATCTTCTGTGATGTTTTTAAAAACTTCCATTTCGCCGTTTATGTTTTCAACTTTGATCACGTGTACGTCAGCTGACCTGTTTAAACCAACCAATCATGTCTCGTTAGAAAAAAAAACAAGATAAAAATAATAATAAAGTACTTCTAAGAAAGATGGATACCGTTAGTACATAATATACCATGTTTTCTGGTCGTGTTTTAATAATTAACAACGCTTTTTAGAGCCATGCTGAGGTTTAAAGGTTATATAAATTTGGAAATATTTTTTTGTTTAGTAACAAATGCGGCAATAAAAAAGAGAATGAAAACGTGAAACATCTTACCCCAAACTAATATATACTCTGCACCAACAGGTATTACACTTTGTTTAATTTTAACGCTACATAGTTAAGCCTGGAAAAGAAGCAACAAATAACTGAACCACTCTAACGTTTAATTTTTTAATTAATTAATTTCTGTGGTCTTGGTTTTTATATACAATAACTTCAGGATTTTAGCAAGTACACGTTCGTGTGTTGTTAGCAAGCAGAAACGCTCCGGGCAGGTTCAGCCATTTTGACAGTGTTGAGAGGATAAGTATGGGTTATTACGTTGATAGATGGTGGAGATCAATGTAGAGTAATATAGGGGAGGATTCGCCGCCGGGTAATCGGGAACTTCCTCATGGGCATGTAAATGTTTTGGTAACGTAATTACAAGATTTAATAAAGGTATAGGCTTTTTTAAATCCCGGAAAGTTTTATTTTGCTAACCATAGGGTAATGTTTAAACTGCTCCGACAGCAAAATCCAACAAATTTAAAGCCAAAGACAAAAAGAGTGCTTTGTTAAACATGACATACGTGATGCATATGAGATGAGATTGCCAAATGCGTCATTATACATAAACAGCATTTTTCAATAAACAAACGAAGTGGGTATGGCTGTAATTTTCACATGGCCTTCAACAATAAACCATTCAAGACAGCATGCGTACCCAACACTGTTTTAATATGTGCGTATGAACACGAATACAGAGCATATATAAATATTATCTTTTCAAAGTAATATTTTTTATTAACAGTACAAACATACACTGGAGTGGGGAAGATGGAACATCTTTTCATTCTATTTTCTCGTACCATTTAGTAGTAAACAAAGAACATTCAAAGAGGTATTAAACCGTATTCTTACGACCCCAATATAGACCGTTGGGTATTGTATAAAACACAGTCATGATATTTTGATATTATGTGCTAAAGGTGTCCCGTTTTCCCCCACCCTCCTATAGATCAATATATAATGTCCGGCGCCGTGGCATAGTGGTTAGCGCGCTTGCTTGTAACCAATAGGTAATGGGTTCCACCATTGTGGGCGTATGTGTCCTTGGCAAGACACTTAACGACAATTGCTCCAACCTAGTTGTCACTAATGGGTTGTCCAAATCATCAGTCGTACATAAAAAAATGAAAAAACAAACAAAAAAAAAACACCTAAAAAGTAACATACATGGTAACTCGTAAGCTGACACGAGGTGTTAAACCCGTGTGATAACGACTGTCGTTTTCCGGCCACGCGAGGATAAAGTAAGTTACATTCATTCATTCATTCATAATAGTTAATGTATACTCACGTGGTCAAAGCACTGAGGCGCTGATTGGCTGAATAAATGCAATCGAATTTAAACAGATTAATTTTTCTCGACACAATTCCAGTCCCAGCCTCATGAACAAGTTGGTTGCTGAATTTATATTCGGTTGTCTCCAGTGCACCGGTGTCAGCTAGTTGCTCCTGCAAATTAAATTAAATTAAATTAACGTGAACTTAAACTGTATTCACCTCTTTCAATATGAATATACAGTAGCGAAGATCAAATGTATTAAAACATATTAGCAAAACCATAGTAGTCATAACACGTTAAAAGTAATAAAAACAGAACTTATTTGATAAATGAAGTGACCATTACACCCAATAGAAACAATGCGTATTTAAAACTTTTTTATAAACTATTCTTTTGAATTGTGAGTAAATTATTTTTAATGCTGCAATCAAAATAGGCGCTGGTTTGCTGAATCGTCAAACGGGCGTTTATACCATTGTAGTCATCATAAACTAATTGAAGAATTATCACGGTAAATGTTTTATCTTTGTAAACAGTTGGGTTTCAGCCAACATTTTACCTTCAAAACTTTACCCTCAAGGGATATACTGAATGCTTATAGTGTTTTATGCATTGTAACTATAACGAATGTCTGCTGTGTACTGCTAGTGTCTTCGCGCACATTTTTTCAATTACATCCTAATTTGTCCAAATTAAGTAAATTTCAGTTTAGCAGTGACGCTATTGACACTTACTTCCCTCGAGTAGCTTTACCAATAGCGTGCTGCTATATGATTCCTCTCTTCGCAATTTTAATTCATTCTACCTACTCAATGTATTGAGTAGGCCATAATTCATTTGATCTTCGCTTATGTATATTTGAAGGGTTTTTAATCAAAGTTTCTTATTGTATGTTCTTACTGTAACAGACACAGTATTCCGCAGCTCGAAAAATCCCCGGCAACACTGAAAATTGCGTCACCATCTGACGTCATAATAGCTCTACATGTTCTGTCCTTGAGACTCAAGAATCTTCCATCTCCAATCCAGTTCCTGTTTCGCGCTATGTATTCATGACGTAACAATACTGTGATTGCCAGTCCACCACACGTCACGTTTGCGTCCTGATCCATGGCTGAAAATACGACGTCATGTTAATTTTTTTGTTAATAATAAATGAATAAATAAATGCAACTATTTTTTCCTCATGTGGAGGGCAACGACAGTCGTTGTAACACGGTTGTTCTGTTGCATATACTTAGTGCTCGCTTTACAATTATTGCATAAACGTAGTTTTGTAAATGTAATATTTCTATACATAGAACAACACAGAAGACAAGTTTCACTTTCATATTATAACACCGTATTCCAATATACATAAATTGAATGAACAAATATAACTTATAGTCGGGATGATGGGGAAGACAGGAAACCTTTAGCACATAATATGCAAATATCCTGACCGTGTTTTAAACAATTAATACACGTTTTATTAATTAAATGTCCTTTGTTTACTACCAAATGCTGGGACGAGAAAATAGAACGAGAAGGTGCCCTATATTTCCCCTCCCTACTACATTTATCCTTACATTGCGGGGAAACGACAGACATATGTCGCCGGCGACAGTTTATATAAACGGACTTTATATGTTGGCCTGCTGCTGTAACATGTATGTATAAAACTATAATACAAAACAGCCCATCACAAATATTTTCGTAATAGGAAGAAACTAGCCTACACGTAAGTACATGATTGGTATATAAACAAAACATACCGGTCCAAAACCATGTTTCTGGTATCAAGTTTTGATTTAAACTAGTTTTAATAGTCAAATTATCCAGCAATTTTGAACGAAAAATAAGGTCGCATCTTTAAATTAAATTTTAAGCACAACTTTTTGTATAAGCACTAACAAAAAGTGTGATAGTATCAATAGTTTAAATTTTAACCAATTTAAAATGTCAAAATTATTTAATTTTGAAGGCATATTGTATACTGTGGGTAAGATGGATACCGTTAGCACTTAATGTTTCATATATTTCTAATCGTGTTTTTACCAATCAACAACGATTTTTTCTAAGGTGCGACGATACGGAATTGTAAATTTTTGAATATTCTCCGTTTACGACCAAATAGGATAACAAAAATGAAAAAAAATCATTATACTCCAACCTAATATCGCATCCTTAAATTTACTGAACCGATTTTCTATCTCCGTACCAACAAGGATGACGCGTAACTTGTTGAACCGGTTATTTTGAACTATTCGATCCCACACTAAATAAACATCAGACTCATCAGCGTGTATTCACAATAATATTAGCTGCAATCTAATTGTAACTTCTTATCTTGGGTGTGTTTGGTTGTGTATTCCCTTATCAAGATATATATTGTACGAAAATTTAATACTAAATTTAAAAAAAAAATTTTTTTTTAATTTTAGGAAATTTAGTATAGTTGCCATTTTATGCTTACGATTATCAATCCGTAATAAATTCCCACTGATATGGCTTATGCAAATACTTTAGTGTTATGTATGCATGCGGGATTTATACTGTTGGGTAAAATGGATAGCTTTATAATGTAATATCGCATATTCTGTTACTTGTGCCACCAGCCATGATATAAATAATTCGGTTGCTTGCAATGTTGCGTTACATTTCGTGATGAAGTCTTGCCGTATGACAGATGAAATATCGGAATTACACTATAAGTTTTTCATACCCATAAGCCGTTGAAATTAATATGCCATATTTGTTTTATCACAATTAACGACGCATCTTTAGAATCGTGAGGATTTAGTTAAATAATTTTGTTAACGTTCTTTAATTGTTTATTACCAAATGAGCAATAAAAAGAAATAAAACATAAACCATCTTACCCTAACCTATACAAAAAAGAACAAAGAAAACGTACCAGGCAGTTCCAAAAAGCATTGCCTTGTACATTTGTTGTTGTTGTTGCTACAGTTGTTACCAGCCATACCATTAACACAAGCCAACTACCAACAGCTAACATACCTATGTAACCTGTGCCACCACTGCAACGAAGAATGTGATAAAATGAGAATATAGATAACATGGACATACATACAAAAATATACAGTTTAGAGACATACGTGATAATAATATTTAGGATATAGGCTACATGCATAAAACAACGCGAATTTTCGGGTAAGATAAATTAGTGCTACTCTTCGTACGTCGTGTTTTTAATGAGAATAAAGCGACATGTGAGCAACAGACACACATTTTGTAAATATCTGTGCATTTCATTGTGTCTTAGCTCTGCTCGCACTTTTAAACTCAAATAAAATGATGTTAGCATATAGCCAGCATATACTCTTCAATACAACGCCAACGTGCGTGTTATGTAAACCTCTATATATGCTGTCTTGTTTTGTATGCAATAAAACACTGTAATACTCCTATGCTGTCAATAAACAACCTTAATGACTTACATCGCAGTACAGCCTTAACCAGTTAACAAACTTAGGAAAACAAACTAGGAAAACGAAACAAAGCTGTAGATTCTGAACTTGTATACTTTGCTGTCACACTGCGTACCTACTGTTGATGATTATGTGTGCCGCACTCGTCTGGCAGTAAACACGCCAGAGGCCCAATGGCAATTTACTGCGCGTCCAATTACATAGTTATCAGTGCTTTTAACTTAAGTATGTCGTTTTCCATTAAAGCGACGTTCAGAGTTAGAAGGTGTAATATGGGTTACTAACGTCAAATGCCACGCATACTATGCTACATTCAATTACCATTTTCTTTGTGGAAAATGTCCTACGAATAATAATATCTATGTCTTGGTATAGTACTGTGGGGGAAGACGGGACATCGTTAGCACATATTATCCAAATATCCTGATATCGTATTTTAAAAATTAACGGTCTAAGGGATTTGTGAAGGCATAGTTTTATAATTCTTTGAATGTTCTTTGTTTACTACCAAATTGGACGTGAAAATAGAACGATAAGATGTCTCAACTTCCCCTACTCTATGATAATATATACCCGCTACATGTTATATCAACGGTTTAAATTTCTATTTTAACATTTCACATATAGGAATAATGAACACGGAAACAAAACAGTCGTTTCCCCGCCACGCCACGGACGTATACTATGTTACAGATACATTCTTGGATTTTCTTGCCTAACCTCCAAAAACAACATCATCTAAATAAATATGCTAAGCTACGGTTATGATTTCTTGGTTGCCATATATAATCTGGTATCGCATTAATCTTTACTTCTAACGTTCTCTACCGTTATATAAACCTTCTAACAGGTGCTGTATTGAGCATTATCTTTACTGTGTAATTTTATCATGACACTGAAATGCCTTGGGCGTTGAATTGACCTTCGTAATAATGCACTGAATTAGATTCTCGTGCAAACGAATTAAAAGTCAAAATAAATGACCTTAGTACTACGAGTAAAACTTAATTACAAATTTGTTTACGATAGAAAACCAGTTGTACAGCATTTGGGACGAGGTTCAATAAAGTTTCCTCCCTTGTAGGCTATCCCCTCATTGTACAAACATGTTAGTTCTAACTTTCAAATCTTTAGGGCCGTTGTTTTATCGTTAATTAATGTTCGTGTTTAATTATGAAGTATTATTTGATCTTCACTACCGAATTAACAGTATAAAGCTTTTGGTAAACCAATGTCAAAAATTCAACCAGAAAGGCTTAAAAATGCAGTAATCTATCCAGAAATACTACAAACATATGGGAATGCCTCGTTTTCTGCAAACGCTTGTTCGACACGTTTAGTGGATGACGTCACCATGTGTTCCTACGTGACGTAACGTAACTGCTGACAGCATAACGTAGCGTACACTACGCGTGGAAGGTGTAGCAGCACAACAACGCATTTTGTATTACGATTAAATGACGTATTTTGCAAAACCTAGGTTGTTTTTGCTGTATATAAATGGTGGTTGTTAAATAGGATTGCTAACTTTCGGAATAACTGCCTAAACGATATACGTTTTATAACATGACAGTTTTTGGGATGGCTACGTACCATATGTTGGAAATACGTGTAACTGTTAGTTCAATACATAGGATTAAAGCTGTTAACAATCTATGAAAGTTCTGCAGAGAAGTCGTGTGTTGCTGATATGTTAGGACAGTCTGGTAATAAACAGTAAACACAAATGCTTGAGAATGAGTGACATATGTCTCGCCTCTCTAGTTGTTTTATAACACTTCATATGGAACTAAGGAAGGGGAAGAAGAAAAGAAATTGCTGTTTTATCATCCTAAAACTGAAACCAGGGACAAAAAAGTAAACAATGTTGGGCTTTTTGAGGCTTTAGTTCAATTTACTAGAAGTTTTGCTCCCAACTCAGAATGTGAGACTCTGCGGACAAAGTTTCATCAGCATGTGTTTTTACATGCAGAGGAAAACTTCTGGCTGGTAATGAAAGTAGCAAATAGAACTTCAAAAGCACAACATAATGAATTTATTGCCTATGAGGATGAAATGGTGGACACTGTGTATCATGAGGTTTTGAAAAACTTGTACGAACCTTTCGCTTCTTACACGGCACTTTCACAGCCATAGTTGGAAATCATGGGGTGGAATTCCTAAGAGAAGAGTTAGACCATTGCTTTGGGCAACTGATGAAAACTAACTTGTCAAAATGTGACATCATGTCTGTATATAATGGTGTCTCATACCTCAATCTTGACAAAGCATCCTATATCGGATTTCAGTCTTTTATATTTACACTTCAAGACAAGTTTAAAGACGTTGAATCTTCATTGTTAATGTTCAATGATGCTGTTATTTTGAGTGGGCTAGATGAAACCGACACCAAAGTCATCGTAAAATACCTCAAAGCAAGTTAAAGTTATGCCTGGCGTATCCAAATAGACTCCACATCTCAATAAGTGGTATTTCAACGTATATGTTGACGTATGGACACATGGTGACTTCATTGTTTACAAAGCAAACACACCAAACAGACAAGAAGGGCTTTCATAAATTTTGATGCCCCAAACTCTATGCAACAGGTTGAAGTTATATTATACCAATACCAAAGCATAACTGCTTGCTTATTCCTTAACAAACCTCTATACCACTTGTGGATTTAGCAAAGCAGCTTGATGCCTTTATGGGCCCTCAGTTAAAAACATTAACAGCTTCAATTGTTGATCAACAAAAGAACAATTATGACATCACTGAGCCAAATTTAAAGCATGTTTATCACAACCGATGTAGTTTGTCTGTTGATTCAACCTGCCATGTAACTTCACACAGCGGGGAAGTATCATGTGTAATACCAACAGATGTTATGCAAGTTGTATGCGACATTAACCGGACTTTCAGTCGCTCAAAATGTGAAGAACACGAAGTAATAAACAAAGTTCATAATGACCACTGGGTGGCATCAAAGAGGACAAACGGACGGGAACTACATGTAGTCGTGAATCATAAAAACGCAAACTTAAGCGCTGTTACTGAGGAAATTAAAAAAGTGTCGTGTCATTTTAATGGAATCAATTTTGCTGAGTAATAACTACATCTCTATGACGCACAATCAGCATTATCTAATAATTGTTAGCACTTTGGTATTCTATTCTATGCGGGTGAGGTCCTTGTTGAAGACCTGGGATTTAAGCCAGATTTGGCCCAACAGCACTTTGGTAATTTTTCCCAATATTTTTACTTCTATGTTGCAGAAGGTATAAACAAATCAAGGGCAAATAGTGATTTATAAGAGTTACAGTTCTAATACCGTATTGGGTAAAATCACTGTACTAAATTTTTTCCTAGAAAATGGTCTGCAATAAAATGGATACGTATGCCAAATATATGTTTTGTTTGTTTTTACTACTTTCTCATATGTACTAGTAATAATTTTGGTATAGATTATTTTCGTAATCTTTTATTGCACAAAGTTCCATGTTATACAAATTATTAGGTAATTTCATTCTTAAATTTAAATATACTTATTCGCCTTTTATTACAATTCATACTATATGTCCAGCAATTTTTTTTTTTTTTCGAAGAACTTATCTCCTGGCATAAAATGAAAAATGACTTTAATAAAAACAATGTATTTTCTGCCATTTGGTTAGACAGGGTTAGGTTTTTGATTTGCCGAAAGATTAGTTTTCGAACAATATTGAATTATATGCGATATAGTTTAATAGTAACATCAGAAAAATATATATTTTTAATGTTCTTTTATGCGATTGCGACCTTATTTAACCATTTTCTCCAATATTAGACGTTAGAGTTTAAATCAATGTAGGAATGAATTATCACCCTACTGCATATAAAAAGATGCAACCTGGACATTCAATTATTCAGAAAATCTACAGTTTAAGTCCAAACACAGCGTCATGTAGCAGACGTGCCTGCTTTGTTGGAATCTGTGTCTGTTTAATTTTTTATTACCTGGCCCCGTATTTCTTTAGACAAGTATTCAGTGGGTTTTCATACAAGAGTGCGGTACATTTATGCACAACAAGGTATATATTGGTTTCTATTTTGTAACATACTTAGTATCTCGTAAGCTGGCACAAGGTGTATGAAACAGGACACCCGTGTTTACTGACTGTCTTTTCCGGCCACATGAGGCTAAAGTAAGTCACATTCATGTTTGATCTTTATATTGTAATCTTTACATTTTTGATTCATGTAAATGAACTGCTAATATTTAGTTCTGTATGGGTGAGGTGTTATGCATATTTTGAATTTATATTTGTTTTTATAAAATCGGACTACTTTAACCAACTACTGTTTTTTACGTTACAGACATTTGGCGCCGCATTATTTGTCAGCGATTGAGTTCGACGCGAGTATTAACCATCTTCCTATCAACGAGAAAGATGGGGAAGTTCCACAACTTCCATTTGTTGGGAATGGAAAGCTGGCGTCACTCGTAAAATACGAGCAAGAAGATTCCGGGTTATATCTTTTCTATGACATGCTGTTTACTAACGAAAATAAGAAAGAAGAAAAAGAACATAAATTATTAAGGTAATTGGTTCAATATATATACTGTTGCTGCCAGGCATATTTATACTTGTATTTTAGCTCTTCTGGTAAAAAAAATATAAGTGTAATTGGTTCAACTTACAATAGGCTAAGGTGTGCTGTTTACCATGATTCTTTGGATATACGTTTTCAGTTGAAATTTACCATTTTACTTGTTTGGCATGGCAACCCCAGAGGTATAACACAACTACAAGTTATTTATAGCAAAACATATGTAGTTGTAATGTTGTATCATTAAACTCATGAGTGCTTACAGTTGCGAGTTACCACATATGCAACTTTGTGGGTAATACTGTTTTAATAATTGTGACAATTGGAAACTTATTAGTAACCAATACCACCCAGCCTTATATACATTAGCTCAAGTCCAAGCTTTAAACAAGTATTTCAACACAGATTGCCATATGATCCATTATTACGACCAGAACATGTAACTGGGTCCCACCATAAAGAAGAAGTATCTGTGGTAAACTTCAGGAATGGAATTGTTGAACATTTATCATGCTATTCATCCTCGCATGGACCCCTGTTTCTCAACCACACAGTTATTGCCCACAGGTAACTGTATTATGGATATTTGCCACTTGTCACTTACTCAAGTAGTTGTGTATTTTAATTTACTCACACTGTAATTTAATTTCTGCCATTTTGCTGTTAGTTTCCTTTCTTTCTTGTTTAATTACTTACTACAGATATATAGTGGATACAAGCTTTAGTAGTATTATAATACTAGCATCGAATCATTTTTTAATCATATTTGATTGCCTGTTCCCCTAAATCTTTGCCAACTGCTAACAAATATACTTCATTCTGCTGCTTATGTTCATCTGCCGAGTTAAAATGTAATTTTAAATGTAGCTCCTTCAATAATGTTAATTTTATTATACCAATGTTACATCTGCCATACAGCAAGAGTGTATCAGAAGATTTTTGCAATAAATAAAAATAGTCTAACATGTTGAATACATTTCAGATCTCGTCCTAACGTATTACTACAGCGCTTGGAAGGTAGAATAGACGGAAAAGTGGATCTGAAGACGTTTACATCCATCAGCAAACCATCAACCATAATTCTGTGTTTAAACTACTTGCTACAAACAAAGCTCATAATAAACAATACAAGTAAATCTGTTTCTATTCTGTATAAATGAGGTCGTATTACAAGGCTTGCAATGTGATTTAGACCTGAGTTGGTCCATTACCCCAACAGCGTTTACCCTGCTGTTAGGTGTCTATATAAACAAATAGAGCCAAATTATATTGCATTCACCACATTAACCAATGAGGTTCCCAATGTGCCCCCAGATTTGTAAAAAATTAACAAAATATATTATCCTCAGAATATATGGTGGTACTGTTGAAGTTGGACATCTAGGCAAAATGGCAGTTGTATTCTCTATCACTGACACCCCGGATACCTTACGTGCCACAACGGATGTTACAACTCTTGACTCTATAACTGGTGCGTAGTTACTTAACAAAAATGGCGTCTACTTGTAACGAATTCCCCAAATCTGCCGCTGATCTAGCGCTCATGAAGTTAGGCGATTCTCAAACAAATAGCATATAATTATATATATATATATAAATAACAGACAAACCAAATCCATGTCTTGGAATAGGTTATAACGTGTGCAGTCAGATGGGTTTCAGGGGTCGCGACCCGCTCAATATTTTTTAATTAAAAATCTCTAATATCTATAAATTTTATTTTTTGAGACCTCAACGTTATATTTTCTGGCTGCTTCACTGGCTCTGCTTAACCATCTCAATAATCCTATACAGTTGTCATGCATTCAACTCCAACTAAAGAACCCAGCCCTGATGTGATGTCTAATTTGGTTAAAAAATTGACACCATATACTGAAGAAATACTTGGAATATCAACAGAACAGCTACTTGTGGAACATAAAGAAGCATGGGCCGATATATTACATACAGGCCTCACTATATCCACAGCTACAGATCTTGACCCACTGATACCAGAGCCAAGGTAACTGTATGTGTGTTCTATACTATATGGGTGAGATCCTATGTGGAATCCTATGGGTTCTGAGATTCAAGCACAGTTGGCCCATTACCCCAATATTGTATAGGCTATGCACATTCTATTTTATATTGGTATGGTCTAGAGTAAGGCACACCTAATACCTGGGATGTAGGCCTGTGACCTCAACACCCAGGGTGCTATAATCTAGAGTTTAGACCCAACTGAGACAGTATTTAAATACTCAATTTTAAAGGTTCTATTTTATAAGGTGGAGGTCTTAAAGAACACTCACCTGTGACCTGGGATGTAAGTTTTTTGCCCCATTACCCCAACACCCAGGATTTTACCATCTAGACCCAACTGAGACAGTTTATAGACACTGGATAATTTAGATTCCATTCTATATCAAAATTGTATATGTACATTATATTCTGTATTGGTGAGGTCTAGAGTGAGGCACGCATAAGACCTGGGATGTAGGCCTATTACTACAACATCCAGGGCGCTACCATACAGACCCAAAACAGGCACTCAGTAATTGAGATTCTATTCTTCTATGAAAAATTTTAACAAGGGGCACACTAACTCCATCATTAATATATATATATATACGGCACAGAATTATCAACGCTACTCTCTATTATGTATTGTCAACTATGGATTCAAAGTTGCACGATAAAGATATTCCACAAGATGAGAGAAGGGATTTAATGAAAAGATTGCAGGTTGTTTAACATTTTGCTTTATTTTGTCCTACTTTAATCAATACAAGTAGTCAAAATGCTGGTATACTGTCAGTTTAAGGTGTAATTCTCATTGAGGCTACAGAACAAAAGACTAAGTATAATGTTAATGTCAGTTTTTGACTTAAAAATTAAAGACCTAAACAGACCTATACCAGCGTTTTTGATGATTAAGTTAAGTTATAATCCTCACCAAAGCTACAGAACAATAGACTAAGTTTCTCTGCTGGTATCATCTTACATAATTTTGCCTTGATCTCATATCCTGCTTTCCCATTTCCCAATGCATTGGTTCTGAGTATAGAACGCTAACACTAAAGCCTACACATTCAGTTTGCGGCTATTTTGCCTGTATATTGTAGTCTATATTCTTGTAAACCTAGAAGCACAACATTAGTCTGCAATCTGCTTATATGATGTTTGAAATGATATATATGTACACTGTATCACTGGAAATACACTGTGTGGTATAATAGGTACATTAATAACTTTTGTATATAACTTTGTTTGTGATTATATTTTTGTATGGCTGACAACTGACAACCCATAAGTGACCACTGGGTTGGAAAAATTGTCGTGCCAATGCATATTATATATTAGTTATTAATTACCATTAAATTTCACCCAGACACCAGATTATTGTTACAACGGCAACCCAACTGTTCATGCTGACAGGTTATGGCGAAACTTAAAAAATGTTGAAGACGTTGAGAATTTGGCCAAACATTGGACGTTAACATTGGGGTGGGTTGTGTATGAGTGAAACTAAATATATAATGGTACCCTATACATGGTGCAATTTAGGGGGAGCTTGGGGTGACATGACTCATTTTGAAATAGGGGTGACATCGTATGTTTTAGTACACCTTGATAGAGCTTTTAGCAAATAATGTGTCTATACAAACAAGCAGAGCCAAAGTATAGTGCATTTTCTACATGCTATGTTCTGTTATTATTAAGTATTTATAAAAATAAGAACACATTCATATGAAACCAAGCATAAAAATTCGAATACAATAGTTGATATTTAATCTTTGTATAATATAAGCCATTGTTGTATTCATAATATGGTGTGTGATTGAATAAATCGTATTGTGATGTCATACAGGAAGTATATTATGATAGCCTACCAAAGGTTACGACTATGAACATCAGACCCAAGTTATATAGTATTGGATGCATTAATCAATAAGGTTCCCTGTGCTTTATAACTATAACTATAATTGTAACTGCATTTTAACAGTTTCACCCCAGATTTTTAAAATTAAAAATTAACATGACACGTATACAGACAACACAGCCACAAAAAATATTAAAATGGGTTTTAGTATTTTTTTATAAACATGTTTTTTAAAGCCCATTTTAATGTTTTTTAATATAAACACATAATATATTTTATGAAAACAATTATTTTTTATGTATTTTTTTATTTTCTTTGGGGAAACGGGACCCAGAACCCCCTGTCTGCACCACTGTATGTAACTAACCTAACCAACAACACTCCATACATAGGAAACATGGATGCAAACATCTTATTAGTGAGGGTGCAGAAGGCGTCCTACAAGCAATGGTTATAAGCTTTGGTGGGCTTCAGTTCACCGACTTCGACTTACAGCTTCGCATAGACCCTGATATCATGCATAATGAAATCACTTTCAAAAGTCTCCTCTATAAAAATAATTCGATAAACGTCGCGATTCGAGCGGCAGAAGATTTGTCAACCCCAGTTATTGAAGTCTCAATGAGAGGTAAATAATGGTGTTGTGGAATTGTTTGAAAGTTTCTTTGCTATGTTTACGGTTGCTTAATAACTGCCCTTTTTACTTCTCCATTGCAGACTATGACATTATACCATTGAATAAATATTGTTGTTGTCGAATTATTTACAGTTTTTTTAGTTTTCTTATGGTTGCAATGTATATTAACCGCCTCTTTTATATCTCCGTTGCAAAAATGACATTATACTATTCAATTTATTTATATTTGTGTGACTCAGTTCTTATGACGTAATCCAAGTAATCTGGTTGGATATTGATTGACGTATGTGTCCTTGGGCAAGACACTTAACATTTGCTCCAACTTAGTGGTCAGTAATGGCTTATAACACCCTGGGTGTTTGCACTAAACGTTGCCAGAACAGCAACGTTTCCTTTTTCACACTCATAATTTGGGTGCAACAAGCACAGTTTTTCTCACACATTTTAATCATAGTGTGTTTTAACGTCTTGTTGTGCTGTTGATTCCGCATTTTTCGCTTACTAAAATACCTGATCTTCGCTACAGTATTTGAAGAGATAATAAAAATGTTATGTCATACTTATAACACATACATCATGTTATATATAATAATAAACCTGCCTGCAAGAATAGCAAATAGTAATATTATTCCAATCACAGACCATTCGAAACTCCCATTATACGCATGCGAGGGTGGATGTTTAAATCTAATTCAACAACTCCATCAACAAAGCAGAAGATTCCCCATCTTTGTAACTGAACCAAGCACACCAATATTATACATCTCTCATGACAAGTAATTTAACAATAACAACTATTTTCCACACTTTTATCCATAGATGTTTTAACGTCTGTTGTTTTGCTGTTGATTTCCTTTTTTCCTTCTTTAAATATCATGATCTTCGCTATCGCTTTTAAAAAGATAAATAAAAATTATGTTATTATATAAACATGTTTCAACTGTTTCAACCTTTACCGTGTGGTACTGATTTATTTTCCTGCTTTTTTACATATTATCCTTACTCCAACTGAAAAAACATAAGCTTCTATATTTGTGACTTTATTTTTTTCTCATTACTTCTTTCTTTATTTTTTTCTCTTTACTTTATTATTTTTCTCTTTGTTTCAGCTATTACTTTTTCGTTACTATAACTTAAAAAAAGAAATAATTTTTGTGCTATATTTTAATTTTAAATTGTATCTTTGTTTGTCTAACAGGAAGCACCTTGCAGACATGAAGCATACGCTGCATTTGAAATCAATTGTTAATTATAATGAACACATGTCAATAAAGAGAAAGGGTACTGGTAAGATATTAACCTTATATGTAATAGTATTTTATGTATATTATATACAAACCTTAAGTACCAAAAAAGTTTGAATTAGAATGTGTTAAATACCTGTCTTATTAGCTGTAACTAAACATGCATTTCTGACTATGACTAAACATGCGATTTCAATGCCTTTTACTTATGGGTGTATATGTCATTAAGCAACCTACACACTAATAGATTGTCATAGCAATACGCCAACTCTGAACTAAATCTCAGGTCCAATAATGTGCGTCGCTGTAGGACCTCACCCATATAGAATGTCTTTTTGTAAATATGCCTAAAATTCTGTGTGATACTTTGTCTAAAACCTCATTTTTATCTTACAGGTCTACCTCTGGTGTTCTGGCTTGGTATTGGATCACTGATCATATTTTTCCACATGTTTCTAATAAGATTAATATGCAAGGAGTATTACAACCCCACAGTACTACCAACCACCAATAAGACTTATTATTCAAACCGAGGCAGGCTAGCATCATAGTTGCAACTCCATTTAACCACTGTGTGTCCAGATTTTACCATAGTTAAAATAGAACACTGTACAACGGGCCGATACCACTGAAAATGAAAAGACTTTTATAAAGTGTAGCGTAAGCCAGGGTTGGGCAAATTTTGAAACAAACCAGATTTTGTTCATACCTTGATGTGCAGGTTATACAATCCCAATGCTATATAAATCTGTAACAAAAATATGAATTTGGTACTGAAACAGCTCTTTCGTCAACTTAGTACGGTACCAATGTGCAATGTTCAATATCATACAGTCTGATAAAAACGACTATGAAAACCATAGAACGTCAAAACGAAGAGCTGTTATAGAACTACAATATACCAGACAGAAACAGTTTCTACAATGGGTTGATTGCAATAATTTCCAACAAAACATTAGGGGTTCAAATATTATGCCATAGTTTGCCCATCCCTTGGTATAGATTATGAAGCAATATTGTTACTTGCCCAATTTTACTATGTGTTCCTTGCATAGGCACCAAACCTGGGGTGGCAGGGTAAAAAAGGTTTCAGCTCTGCAGGATAAAAAAACTTGTATTTTCTACCCTGCAATATTACTGAATATTATAACTTATAAGGCAAAGTTTTGAACTATCCCTGCCTCCCCTGCATTTTTAAAAGTTTGGTGCCTATGGTTTCTCATGTACTACACACACAACACTCAATTTGGGGTTTTTCGATAAAAACACCAGAATGTGCAGTTTGTTAAGGAATGAAAATAATAATATGAAGTTTTTGTAATCTATCCAAAACAAAATGTTGCCAAAAATGAGCGCTAATGAAAACCTGGTAAAATTGAGTTTTGTGTTGTAAAAAATATATACAGATAAGTAATGTTTTAGTTTGAAGCTTGTTTTAAACATTGTGGCTATTTTTGAAGCGCAAAAATACTTTTTCATTTAAAAAACTGAAGTTTGGTTAAGTTTTGCACGTATGGGTTGTTTATGTTTAAAAGTTATATTTGTGCAATCCAATTCTATGGTGTATTTGTTTATGTAAGACTATATAGTACTTTGACTCTGCATAAAAGAACTAAGTATATTTCTAACATGTGTGGGTGTATAAGGCATACATTTTAGCTCCTTTTGTGCCCTGTCACATTAAAATAGTATATATAGATTTTCATTGCATAACAAACCAAAAAAAATTAAAACAACAGTTTTATAGACATTTTATACTGTTTTTTTTTGCAGAGACCAGTTCTATATAAAATTATTGTTAATATATTGTTCATTAATATGAAGCTTTCGGTGTACCAGTGTCATTTAATTCCATTTTCCAGTAGTAATTTAGAAGCGTTTTAATATTTTTTTTGGTGTCATTTCATGCAGTTTTGGGATCATTTTTACGCTTTGTATTTTGTGCCTTTGAACACGAGTTGGTACTATCACAACACAGAACTTTCACTATAAATATATTTATTTGCAAAACCTAAAATAATTTAAGAAAAAGAATTACTCGCTGTAAGTGCAAAGTGAATTAAGTTTTACATATCAGGTCTTGGGACGGAAAAGAGTCTATGACGACAGGAAAGGAAAATAGAGTGCACAGCTATTGCACCTTTGTCAGGAGACTTGAGTTTAAACTGTCTGTATCTGTGTTTACTATTGCAGCATGTGTGCCACATACTATATTATATAATATTTCAAATTGCTCTTCTTGTAAAGAACAAAAAGCCATTTCAAGTATTAAGTTATGCCTAGTAGCAACATCAGCAGAATATCTAGAAATTGCTTTGGGTTACTTCTGCTTAACTTTATAGTTCTGCTTTTAAGCATTAAAACAGAACTTTAGTTGGAATTACAGCACGAAATAAAGTTTTCAAAATGCTGATCAAACTTTTTAAAACAATGAAGTTGATCAGCATCTGGCAAAACTGTGTTTTTGTTTCGTGCTGTCAACTTATAGCGGTGCGCGAGACATAAAGTGCGAAATTATCTTTATACAAATTACACAGTGTTGACCGCCATTGCATGATTGTCGTAAGCTTCTTGGTTTGGAGTCGCTACTATGGTTGTGCTGTTTATGGAAGAAGGATTATTATTATTATTCCTATGTGGCCTCCGAATGTTAGGAGAAGGTGTTGTGTTTGTGCTTTTTGTGCCTTGTATTAGAGCTGTCCCAATTGCTAACCCACACTGGCCAGGAGGGGGGGTTACGAAATAAGGGGGTGTCAGAGTTGGTTTCACTTTTTGTTTTTGTCACTTCATCAGAAGGTATACTGGTAGGCAACCATAGGAACACAGACACAACAGAAACTTGGTCGTTTGAACATTTTTCTTCACATATGGCTTCAGGAGTTAAAACCAACGAACAAATTTCTGTTTCTTCTTTAGACATTAATGCCTGCATTTGTATAAATTGTAAAGAGAATTAAAAATCATTTATTTGTTTTTCTATTCTATGTATCTATATATAAGACTTTACTCTCATATCAAGTGGGTACTGAGCCAAGTTGATTCTTCTATAGGGGTGGGGTCAGCCAGGTATAAAAATTGGGATTCAGGCCAAGGTTGGCCCAACGCCAACTGGCTATGTATTGAATATAGCTAAGACCTCATATATAAAATAAAAATACAAGTCACAAATACTTTATATGTTCCAATTACCTGTGTTGACCTATACATATCATCACAACACAGATCAATCGCCGCAAACGGTCGTGCTGCCATTTCAGCCATTTCCACTGCTCGATTAGCGCGTAACCTATGCACGTCGTACATCATTTTCATCTTCCATGTTACCGCTGCTATGAGGAGGATCACAAGGAAGGAGGAGAAAAGGATCAGGAGGATTTTGAGGAGACGGTTGCTTCGTTGGAGTAAAGAGATCTGGGAGTTTTATGGTGTTTAACTTTTTTTTTATAAACAGAAATTTTTGTTTTATTTGTTAAGTTTTTTAATTTGTTTTTTTTTTGTGACGACTTTTCTAGAAATTGTTTGTCTTGTGATCTGTCAAGTTATAACATGGGTGTCTTCTTGTACACCAGACACATATAACCTATTCATGCACCTTATGCTCACTGTCCAGTTGTCCTTTTACACACCATGCAGCAACACATACATACCTTTATAAGGCTTGGAGTTTTGAAATCCGAGACATAAATTCTCACTGTTGTATTTAGTCCATCCTGCCCTATCCTGTACTTGCTCGCATAAAATGTGAACGTATAATCTGTCACATTCTCCACTAATAAGATTGTTTGTTCTCCACCAAAAGCTATCTGTGTAGCGGTTGAAATGACAGCAAACCGGATGTTGCTTGATTGACTTGACAAAAAGTTCATTTGCACATCTTCTTCAAGTGGGGGGATGTTTTTAAAGTTAATTTTTGTAACATAAGTGTCGTCTGCGTCACTTTTTAAATTGAATGTAAATTGATAATTAATAAGAAGTGAGTAGAAACATGTCCCATTGCCCGTGGCATTCCCTGTGTAACCGTTATCTGTGTCACAAGCTTCACATGACCTGCCATTCACACCTTTGGTATCACAGTTACAAGCTCCAGTAGCTGAGTTGCAGGACTCCGCTTTTATCCCACATTCGCACTGAGTGCAGTTGTTCCCATTCCTAGGGTCGCCATAATATCCAAGTGCGCAGGTTTGGCATTGGTCTCCAGTTGTGTTGTTTTCACAATTAATACAAACGTTGTTTGCGTCACACTTACTATGTCCATTGCACTGACAAAGTGGGCACGAAGTGAAATACCATCCAGTTCCACACATACCAGCTGACACTTGATAGTTTTCAGTGACATTATCAAACACCATGGGTCCAGCACTGCTGCCTTCCATACAAGTACCGAGCCCTGTATGTAATCCATCATCACACCAACCACACTTTGGGTTATGCTGACAATCTCCGCATGTCTTTAATGCAGAACACTCATACAATGGACAAGATCCTTTATTTGTCCATTCCAGGCATTGACCATAGGGGTACTGTACAACATACGAGTTTGTGGAAATACACTGCTGTTGGTTCAAACACCACATACACGCACCGGTGGTGACACATGAGCTGCACGTGGTGGCCATAGAGCACGCTGTGCTGCATATTACGCCAACACTATCATCAAGTTTTTCCTCACAACCTCTCTCTGTCCATAAACAAACATCCAAACTATTACATTGGTAGCAATTGGAAAAACTTTTGCAAAAATCCACTGTTGTAATTGAGCAAGATGTTTGTATATTGGACCTTCCTTTCTTACAAGTATCAGTATCATTAAAAGCTCCCAATCCACATTTCTTACCATCCCACATACAAGATAAATCCTCTCTGCCTGAAATTAAAAAAATACTTAAAATATTTTCCGCAAAATTGAAGGTAAATATACACAAAACCAAAATATTTTTTTAAATTTTTTTTTAAAGATAAAAATTTAAACTAAAAATTCTGAAATTTTAAGTTGGGGAAATACAGATAAGGTGTAGAATAAATTGGGATATTCTAACTCTTGTCCAGAAATCATAGCGCCTCTACAAAGACATCACCCATATAGAATGTCATATTTGACTACACAAGTACTACCTTATAAATTTAATGCCAAAAATACAATACAAACTGAGATAATTAATTACAGATTCAAATGCAGACGTTATATAGGATCTATCTGAGCAATTTTAAATCTTAAGACACATTCTTGGTGTCTTGGTGACACCTACAAAACCTGCACCCTGCTGTTTTGCTTAGGTAAGCATGTTTAGTCATAGCCCCATATGACAGTTTGTCATCCTACACATTCTATTTATGAACTTCTATACTATATGAAGTCCTACAGAATGACAGCATTGACACGCCATGCAACCTGAGATGTAAGAGAGAGTTGGCCCATAACCCTGACACCCAGGGTGCTACAACCCAATAGTGACCACTGTGTTGAAGCAATGTCTGTTAAATGTCTTGCCCAAGGATACATACACCTATCTGTATCTTTTGGGGTAAATTTACAAATTTTAATCAATGATAATGCGGAATCAGATAGTCAAATACAGTAAAATGTACAACTAATTTTAATTACAACATACTCTGCCTTAAAATCTCACCTATACATGTTGTTTCATTGAAAATTGCTTCACAGCTGCCTGGTTGATAAGTCAACACATCATGTACCATCATACCATCATAACCACTGAATATGAACAAACTATTGGTCATTGTTGGTGATTGCGATGTCACAACAACACTGTCATGACCAAAACGACTTGGATTTAAACTGTTGGATTGTTCTTTTAAAGTGTGCCAGCTGTAAATATATAGATGTTAAAATTTTTAAGGCTTTACAATTGGTTTGGCCATTTACACTACAATGTTATAGATACAGTAGGGTGGGGTGGGGGAGATGGATACCGTTAGCACATAATATTCCATATTTCGATGTCCAAATATTTGGAATTTACAATTAGTTTGATCATTTAAATTACAACATTATAGATATAATATGGTTGGGAAAGATTAGCAAATAATACCCTATAGTTTTCAATCTATTTTTATAAACTAAAAATGAATGTCCTTTTTAACAAACTAACAATGAAAATACAGCAAAAAATATAATTCCCTAATATCCGTTGTTTACTACTAGACAGGACGATAAAATAGATAAAAAACATGGACCATCTTACCCAACCTACTATATAATTAACATACAATCAATATGATAGTTAATGTGTAATCCATTCATTAAATGAAGTGTTGACGGCATAATATTATCTTGGCGCCTTCTATATTGATAACAAAGTGTCTGGTGTCAGTTTCGAATAGAATAAACAACAATATGACTTCCGTATTAAAATAATACCATAGGTTATGTAACATGTAAGTAGTCGGTAGTGTCCAGTCTACATGTCTACTACTATATATATAGTAGGGCGGGGAAAGATGGGTCACCTTTAGCATATAGTATCGAAATATCCGGATCGTGTTTTAAACAATTAACAACGGTCTGTGTTAGTCAGGAGGATATAGTTTTATAATTCATTGAATGTTTTTTGTTTACAACTAAATGGGATGAGAAAATATAGTTAAAAGGTGTCCCATCTTCCCCCAGCTTACTGTATATATATATTAAAATTATTTTAAAATGACTTTTTATGTCTTACTCCTGACAGGAATGAAATACAGAAATATTATTTTTTTCATTTTTCTTCTCCATTTTACAAAGGTAAGGTCCCGCAGCAAACACACTATGGGGCCTAATATTTATGCAAGAGTTGGCCCATTACCACAGAGTTTTACTGGCATCTCATATGCTAAAAATTTACCACATACAGACCTATGTTTATGGCAACCAAATTTTGAAGAATCCTAGGCCCTAACAACAGATTTTTTGGAACTAAACCAAATCAAATATAAGTAAGTACCAGCTTAGTGTATCAATATAGACAGTTGTTTGTGGATAAACACTGGACATAGCTATGGAGCTAGTATTGGTGAACAATATTACTGTTAAATATTAACCCTTGGTTCCATGAATAGCTGTATGTATGTATGTAGAAAGATAAGCACGTGTGTATATGTGGATATATTAAAACAAGCATGATTAGTAAGGAATGCTGGATATTTGCCTTTGTATTTACAGTGTGTTACTGTTATGTAATAGATAGGTTTTTATAATGCAGTGTAAGAACGGAACACTTAACTTTATTTAAATTTTATAAGATTTTTATACAATGTTAAAAATGTACTTGAATCCACATTTAAATACTTAGGAAAAAAGCCCGTTTTAGAGTATATGCATTAATATTAGTTATTTGTTTTTTTTATCAATTTACCTTTTTTATCAATTTACAACTATGTGTCTATAACTACAACAACCATATACTCATATTAATACATACGCAAATAACCAAAACATATTACCATAACTTTAACTACTAAGGTCACAACTCACAAGGTGCATAAAATACTGATTTTCTCATCAGTCTCCATTAGAAAATTACAGCCCATTTATATAACATAATTGTCTCCAAAAATTTCGTTTAAAAACTAATACTGTTTCAGTGTTTCAGTGATTAGAATTTTTAAAACAGTACTACAAGCCTGTTGTTCTTTAAGACTGTAACCATATTAAAAATTGAACAAAGTGCTACTAACCTGTTGCATTGTATATTATAAGCCATGAAACTTGGTGAGTAACATAAAGCTCCTTTGCTTTCATTTGTATCATTATGTGTGTTTCCACCATACACATACATCACTCCATTTATTAAGCTTGCTGAATGTAAATATCTTGGCTGGTCTGATGATTTCAGTATTGTGAAGCATTTGCTGTTAGGATTGTATGCGTATGTTGTTGAAACCAGTGCTATTGAACTGAGCACGCTGATTGCCCCACCATGGATGTATATTAGGTTCGTAGTTGGATCGTATACAGTTGTGTGTCCGAATAATCCTGGTATTTTATTTTTACCGACCCTTCCTGTTTGTGGCCTGTGCCATGTCTTGTTTATGATGTCATACTCGTACACAAATTGGCTGTATGACATCACAGGATGATATCCAAACATCACAAGCATGATTGTTACATTGTTATTCAGGGTAACTATGTCAGCTGTATGACCCGACAATTCCAATACACTCGTCCCATTGTTTAATTGTTTGTTGAATGTGACATCATAATCAATTTTCATCCACGTTGAATTGATTTTGTCGAACTGCCAAATATGGTCAACGGCTTTTTTCGGTTTTCGTTAATTTCCCCCCAAAAACAATCAAAGAATTTTCCCATGCTACCATCGTGTGGCCATATCTTGACTGCGGGTACGTCTGGTTCGAAGTCACTACAGTGCTCCATACTTGAGAAGAAACATTGTACATGAACAGGTCTTGCATAGTTGGTACACCAAACTTCATGCCCCCATACACCCAAATCTGGTGGTCAACTGAAACTGCTGCGTATGAAGCACTTGGTGTGGTTGCACGAGGATTGAACTCAAAACTATCCCAAACACCCTGTAAAAAATAATACTGAGTAAGTAATATACCATAAACATAATACGGATCTGGTGCTACAAAAACGTAACAGACAAAAATCAAGTTCAACCAATTGTATAATAAAAGTATTAATTTAAAAGATAAATATTTCGCCAAAATGGCAATGCAGTCTTTTAAAAATCAAATAGAATCAACAAACATAATTTTTATTTATTTCTTTAAAATTGATAGAAAAAGATCATACCATTTATAAAAAGAAGAACTTAGCAAAATAACAGGAGTTAAAACACGCTGTGAATAAAAGGAGTAGGAAAGAGCGACACATAAAAGCATAGCTGTTGCACCCAAGTGAACTGAAGCACACTTAAGTATCAATGGTTTAAGTTAGAGGTCAGGAACCAAGGACTTATAAGTCAGATGCGACTCTTTTGATGACAGCATCAGTCTTACAAAAAAATCTTGCATTTCTTATCATGATGGTTTAATAATAATTTTTCTGTAAATTCTATTTGTATTGATCAACTAAAACAATCTATTTGTATTTTTATTTGTTTTTATTACAAATAATACTTTTCTGTAATTTCTGTTTGTAATAATCAACCAAAACAAGTTATTTGTAAAAATTATGCTAAGAATATCAGATGTATATTTTTATCTCTTGAACTAATTTTTGTGAAGATATTTTTGTGAGTCTAATTGTTTGTAAAATTTTTGAATCAATGTAATAAATAATTCAATCTTACATGTGATGTATTCCTAATGTCAATGATATTAATACATCATGTTAATTAATATACAACTACACAATATAGTCCCCAAGGTATACTGACACAAATCACATATGGCTACTGAATGTGTAAAAATTATAAGTGAAAAACCAATTATTATGACCTACAGTATGTGGTCATATAGATAAGCCAGAGTGTCCACAAGTCCACAACAAAATAATTAGAATGCTTGTAAACTAAACTAACAGTAGCGACATTTGTGGCAGAATATGAGCTATTATTATGTGGTTACAACATTAGAATGTTGCACCTAACCAATGTAATGTGTTTGTTTTGTATTCTGCATCATATGGAATAATGAACATGGCTATATTGTGGGACAACAATGCTGTTTGCTATCCAAATAATGCAACAGTATGCCTTTTAATATATTCTAAACGGATGACCTGGAATTTAGGACAGATTTGGTTCATTACCTGAACACCTAGGGTGCCTTTATACAACATAACATACCTTAGTGTTCTGGAGCATACGGTACAGTTATTATATTGTAAGACAACAATTCTATTTTAACAGCAACAAGTTTTGCAAACAAAGCAAGTTAAAGCAACACCATACGCATACTTTTTATTATATTCTGTATAACTTAGAATGGAGGCCAGATTTAGCCCATGCCTCCCAACATTATATATGTACATTTTATTCTATATGTGTGAGGTCCTACAGCAAGGCATACCATGGGACTAGAGATTTAGGTGAGATTTGACCCATTACCCTGACAATCAGACCAGACTATGTTTGTACGACATACCTTAGTACTTGGTGCAGGCAGTGAACAATCCTGGCCAGTGTGGCCAGTTTCACAATCACACTGATCAACTGGGTATGAACTTGAGCATTTGCCATAGTTTTGTGCAGCACTGCAGTTGTTGGGACAAGTTTGTGCCTGACATGAACTACCATGCCATCCATTTCCACATTCACACTTGCCCACTGTACAATAGACATCAAAATATTAATTATAAATAGTAGGTTGGGGTAAGATAGTCCATGTAAATATGGTAAGTTGGGGTAAGATGGTACACGTAAATATGATTATTGTTAAGTAAGATGATGAATGTTTTTATTCTCTTTTATAGGTAGTAAACAAAGAATATTTACAGTAATATTCAACCGTATGCTCCCGAAAAGAGCTTGTTAAATGTTAAAAAAACAAAATTAAAATAGATGGCATATTAAGTGCTAATTGTATCCATCCTACCCCACTAGGGATGCACATTACAGAATAATTAGGTATTCTAGGATATCCTAGAATACTTTATTTCGAATCTAGAATTCCGAATCTAGAATTTCGAATCTTTTTATATTTATAGGAAAAAATAATTTTACCCACATAAGTCAGTTTATTGACTCTTTCATACCCCCCTTGTTGGAACATGAGCTGTAAAATGATCAAAAATTGTACTATTGGGTAGTTTTTGCGTCATGAAACGTATAGCAGGTTATGAAAAGACGTTACGAAACGTTTACTCTTGAAAGTCCCACAAACACAAAAATATTTTTTTTCAAAATTAATAAGTTTCAAAAATTGTTAATATAGTATATGAGATGACGTGTAATTACGTCATTAAACAGAATACCGAATCCCGTAATTAGATTCGAATACAAAAGGATTCGAATCTCACGGATTCGAAATTCTGTAATGTGCATCCCTATACCCCACACCAATATACATTACCACACTACTTCTGTATAGACTGTATTCAACATATGTTTCTAATGTGAGCATGTAATGTAATATTCAAATCCCAAGCCAGCATATACAAATTAATACAATATAAGCATATACAATAAATACAGCATATACCTATTAACCTTACACTATCATAAAGCATGGCAAATAATAAATATAGGATTGATATTGTTTGAGAATCAGTGAGGCTGCCCATGAAATTGACAATGGCTGCCAGTGACTGCCACACTGTAATATGCTATTATTTAAAGTTTTAAACCCAGTATTAATTTACATTCATTGTATAGGCTGGTAGAGGTATGGTAACAACTTACAATCACACACCAAGAAATTAGATATGTACGGAAATCATTTTATGGCATAAAATTTTGAATGATAAAATAAGTCCTGTTTCGTACATAATGAAATACATTTGGTTAATGTACATACAAAAATATAATATTAATAGGAAACTATGATATGTTTATTCATTTCACAATAACATTCATACAGAAATATACCATGCAGCATAAAAACCAATACACATGAAATCAATACATCTAATCAATGTAGTATTTAAATTTAATACTAAGTGTGTGGTTGGCCAATATTAGGGATGCACATTACAGAATTTCGAATCTATGAGATTCGAATCCTTTTGTATTCGAATCTAATTACGGGATTCGGTATTCTGTTTAATGACGTCATCACACATCACCTCACATACTATATTAACAATTTTTGCAACTTATTAATTTAAAAAAAAAAAATATTTTTGTGTTTGTGGGACTTTCGAGAGTAAACGTTTCGTAACGTCTTTTCATAGCTTGCTATACGTTTCGTGACGTAAAACTACCCAATGGTATAATTTTTGATCATTTTACAGCTTGTGATCCAACAAGGCTGCTATGAAAGAGTCAATAAACTGACTTTTGTGGGTAAAATTCATTTTCCTATAAATATAAAAAGATTCGAAATTCTAGATTCGGAATTCTAGATTCGAAATAAAGTATTCTAGGATATCCTAGAATACCTAATTATTCTGTAATGTGCATCCCTAGCCAATATGTGTCTGACAGACAGGTTTGTAATTAGCACCTGTTATTACATTGGTTATTCTGATCCATACATGACATTACTAAGATTAACTTATGTATTCTCATATGGTGGAGCAACGACAGTTGTTATAACACTGGTCACAGGTTTTGTTTTTTATACACCTTATGCACCCAGCCCACTTAAGAATAACAATTTATATCTTTGAAAGTAAATAGTATTTTTTTTTCTAATGTATAGCTGACAATTTAGACAACCCATTCAAACCGGATTGGGTAACACTGGGTCAACTCAAAACAATTGGTGTTAAGTGTCATGCCCAAAGACACAATACTTTATGTTTAATAACAAAAATGGAATAATAAACTACCTGTGCAGTTTCCCCTATTGAAGCAATCATAGACACACTCATCAACTGTGTACGTCATATTGAAACCACTCATAGTATAAGCAACATCACTATAGAAGTGAATAAATGCTTTTCCTGATGTTGCAATTATTTCTGGGTTGTAGGAATTGTTCTGACCTGTAGATTAAATCTTTAATTAGTTCATGTTGTGAGGTAACAAAGGAGGTTGTGAGGTCACAATCAATGGATTTTTACATTATAATTAATTGGCAATCAATACATGGCACTACTTACATTTCAACAAGCATTGAAAATGCTGAATGAAGTTATTACAAATTTACAAATAAATAAACGTTTGGTAATTTTACGGATTTTTTTCTCATGGTTGACTTATAACGTGGGTGTTTTTTACACACCAGACACACATGGTGTATTCACATAGATCATTCTTAGTGTCAAGTTATAACATGGGTGTCTTCTCTAATATTGTAAACATTCTTTATGTAGTGTGTACTACCAAATGGGACGATAAAATAAAACAAAAATGTCCCATCTTATACCACCCATATATAAATACATGATAATAATTGACCTGCTGGATAAGTGATTCCATTCATTGAAGCAATGAGAGGGCTGAATGCTGAATCCCCATCATGAATGTAAAGATAATCCCAACCACATTCAGATTTAAATTCATTGAATGATAATCGTAATGGTGAAGTTCTGTGTTATATATGGGATTAGTTGATATAAAATTAGGCTTGTGTGTGTTCTTGGGCAAAACACCTAACAGCAATTGCTCCAACGCAGTGGTCACTATCGGGTTGTCCAAATTGTCAGCTATACATAAAAAAGTAAAAAAAATAAAAACCTAAAAAGAATACCAATGGTATAAGGACCGTCACTGTCAACCCCCCCTCCCCTCCTTTTGTGTGGGTAAATAATTTTGCATTCATAATTTTATTTTTTGGACTGCCTGTTTAAAAAAAGTTCTAAGCTTGTAAGTTACGGTTACATTTACATACAATACTCGTGGCAAAGAATTAGACAGTATACCAAAGTTTACATAAAACCATTACGGAAAATTAATTAAAACCACCAAGAAAAAATAACTAGCAACAAATTAATGGTTGTTAAAAACACTCTTAGGAAAAAAAATTACAGAGGAAAGCCTTTTCTTATATTTTCTTTATAACACATTACAAACAATGGCAGGTGCTAATACTGAATTTAAATTAGGTATAATGAAACAGTGCAGTGACTAATATGACCATAAAACTGGTAATTGGACTACATTAATAACTTGAACTCTTTATGCTTTAAATTTAATTAAATATTATGAAACAAACTTTAAATAGTAAAATTTAATATCTGGGTTTTATTAACATTTTTTGTTTTCTAGTAAATAATACATTTTTGAAAGGTGAAGTATTTTATCAATATGCAACAATGACTGAAACATTATTTAACTTAAAATTGAACACATGACATGAGTAGAACAATACATTAATAGAGTAATAGTTCAATTGAACATATAAATAGAAACAAATGGCAAAAGCGTGCATTGTCCCTGTTGGTGTTCTCACTTTACATTAATCATTAGGGTAAAGTATTATTCCAATCCCAGTTTGTGTATAAGCATCAGTCTGAGTATAAAATGTCGTGATTTTAGAACCTGGTTTAGGCTGTGCACTTACACACCATGCATATATATTGATCGAATTTTATTCAAAAACATAGTTTTAGGGACGCCTGGGGTTATGTCACTCACAATTTTGAAACAGGGGGACGTCATGTTTTAGCACTAAAATTTTATACCAAACGCAGCTTTTACCACATTTATTACTGTTAAGTGTATATAGAAACAAGCAAAGCCTAAGTATACTGAACTCGCTAGATCAATCAATGGGGTTCCCTATGTTTGACGACTATGAGTGTAACTTTATTTTAGCAATGCCACCACAGATTTTGCTAAAATATTAAAAAACATGACGCCTACGATTACTAAAAATTTTTGAATAAATTCACGCTTGACTGGCTATAGTTGTTATAGGGGTGAGGGGTGTGGGTGTGCCCTTTTGTTCGATAAATAAAACTCGCTTTATGGATGAATGCACATAACAAATTTAGTGTCATTGTTGTTTGAGTAGGAGAATTCAACATTCTAATTTTAAATTTTTGAATAGAACCGCTTGTCATGGTTGTTCTATTCCTCTTAGTCAAAGCACAATGGCATTGGGATAATAAAAAACAGCTAGGATTTGTAACTGTGATGAATTCTGTAAATCTGGCCCATACTACTGCCCATAAATTTAGACGATTCTTCCAACGAAATAACAGTCAAGGTCAAGCGCTACGAAATATTACCAAACAAAAATCAATTTCAACAAATAGTGTTCTATGATAGACATATTTTGGCTAAAATAGCAACACCGATCAGCCTATTCGAATAGAAAAAAGCCAGAGTTTGTTATTCTTGTTAACTTGGTAGAAAATGTAAAAACACATCAATAAAGGAAATCCATTGATTTAAGGTTTAATTCCCACTGCATTTAAAAAACTCCTCGCCTATGCTTGACAATTCATGTCAATAACAAAAGTATAGACCTATAATGTTAGGTCAGTTTTAATACAAACATAACAGTCTATTTGTATGATACAACTGTCTTTATTTTAAATGTTTCAGTTTAATCAGTAAAACCCAAATGTTATGGGCTTTCATGTTTGTATTAAAACCAACTGGAAAATTCATGTTTTTAGCACTTATGCTGTTATAACTTGTTCTGTTTTACCACAATTCACAGTCAGTTTTACCACAATTCACACACCAAACTTTGACCACAATTCACACGACCATTTTTTATCACAATTGATAACTTAATATGACTAATCATGTCATGTCATTTCTATCTCTAATATCAGGAAGTTAAATGCTGACTGCACAATTTGTTAAAGTAATAAAGGAAGCATGGGGAAATGCAAAATATACAGTATAGAACCACATGATAGGCTATAAATCAACTAAATGGCTGTTTTAAAAAAAACTGCAAAACATAATTAATTTCCGATGTATATTCAGGAGTTTATTACACCACATTAGATTAGTTACCTGCTTTTTGGTGCAATCAGCCAGGAACATTTACTCTTAGCTGCATAATCTCCTGGGCTGTCAGACAACATTCCTGAAATACAAAGTAAACATAAGTGGTATATAATATGTTATATATATGTAAAACCTACTTTCCCATTTTTTTTAATAATTTATTGAGTTTTCTCAACTTATGGACAAAAAACATGGGAATTGGGTTTATGTCAGAGTATAATGTACTATGCTAGGAATTGAATAAATACATAGTCGACTGTAGCAGCAACTTAAGTCATTAGTTTCAAAATTTCTCCATGTTTTTTTAAACCAATAAAATAATTCTATAGACAAATTAAATCAATTGTTCAATAATCCAATATTTTATTCATAAACTGAACCCACCATTGTCAGTGTCGAGCAGTATTCTTCCATCACAATGGTCACATAGATCCCCGGCCCAACCATTATGACACACACATGCCCCACCAATACAATCCCCCATCAAACAAACCTCTGTTGTTGAATTAACATTGCACTCACAATACGATTCAAAGAAAAATGAACTTAAAACTAGGGCACCCACTAACCAATATATTTGCATTATGTGATTCAGGGATATTAGAACAAGCCCTAAGGAGCGTCAATCCTAAAAAACAAGGTTGGTTTTAGAAAAAGGTCCGCATCGAAAATTATACATAGAAATTTTGGGATTTAGTTTAAATATTTAAAGCACTTTTCAATAACTACTAACTAGTATATGCTGTATAAATTGTATGATTGAATTTTTTCGACAATCTATGACACATGATGAGTGTTTAGTCTGCAAAATATGGCGACTCCTGACAAGATTTACAGATTTTAAACAGATAATTCGCACATGCATCCAAAAGAAGCTTTTTCACAATAACAATAAAATTTGAATGACTATGCGAAGACTAACTCATAAAAACCATGTATACAGCTGCCATAATCTGTGGACAGTGAACTTGACATGAGTAGTGATTTAATTGTTTTCTTCTTCTTTCATTGCATCTATCTTTTCCTTCGCTAATTTTACGTTTCTATGTTGTGTCCACTTATGCTTTGTCGTGTAAAACAGTTCAGAAAGTTCCATAGCAGCAGGTATTACTTCTTTATCAGTAATAGGAAGAATGTTATCTCTACTTGGCCGTTCAACTGGTTTGTCGCTAAATCCACTTTTTTCAAGTTTATATTTTAAAATATCGTCTGCGTTTTCATTTGCTGAGTAGCGCGGGTCATGCCTTGGTATTGGTATTGTGTCTTCATATTTAATCATTTCTTCAGGATGGTACATTACAATCGTCCTTCTGTCTTTAGATAAAGCAACCCTTGGGTGCCCAGGGTCATCAAAAGGTGACGACTCTGGTTTAGGTTTTTGGTAAATACATTGACTTAAATGCATACTCCGCATGGTCAAACATCCATTACATATTTGAGCTACAAATTTCCTTGACAGATTCATGACTAATCACTAAAAATAACCTGGATAAGGATAATATAACAGCAGTTGAGATGCTGAAACATTTTTTAAAAATGATATTCAGATGCAGTTGTTGTAAACCTCGCACCTATAGAACACTTGTGTTTATGAAATTTTACATAATAAAACCAAACCAATAATTTTAAACTATTAGCCTATAGAATACATTGAATTGGTAATGCTCCAGGATGTATCATCTCATTCATGCACAACAATAGTAAAGGTCTATTATTATTCTCATAAAGGAAATGGTATGTACAGTCAGTACAGACTAACAGACATACAGTTAATGTGTAAACCAAACAACAGTTCAGAACAATTTATGATCAAGATCAACTATTGTACACTGATTGAAAAGCACAGCCTCAGTAAACATCAACCAGTACCATGGATAACTATTTATATTCCTATTTTACATAACATTTTATTTTGCCACAATGTAACTTAAGGAACTATAACAGGCATCTTTCTAATAACACTCTTATGGGCCATTATTACGGTTTTACACTTTTTAAGAATATAACATACATTAAAGCACAAAATTAACGAAACTACGGCCTATATGGCATTCTTAAATAATTTACATAACCTATACGCTAAACTGTGTTAGTGTTAGTATAGGCTTCATATGACAACATAATTATGACTCAAAAAACACTTTCTGCTCAGGCTTAGAGCTACGTAAACATTTTAAGCAAATGTAATGCCATTTAAGTAACTAACAGGGCTGCGAGGTCATCGAACTAAATGACGAATTGACGTCTATTTGCTTATCTACGTCATAATTATGGTCGCTATGTGATTGTAATAGATTATATGTGCGCGAGATGGTGTTACGCATAACAGCGTTACCAATAAGGGAGGGAAGTTGGTTAGTCAAAATTTTTGAAATTGTAAAATCTTTGAAAACAAAGCAGACCAGTTGTGACTGAAATATTGTTCTGTTAAAAAAATTAAAGACGTAGCACTACACAGTTTATATCCCTAAGTACATGTCTTCAGTCTTTTGTATTATGTGCATATATGACTGTGGACAACCCATAAATGATTACTGGGTTGGAGCAAAGAGATTGGTTTTAATCTCTTTGGTTGGAGCCTCACTAAAAGACATACATGCCCACCAGAGTCTCTAATGCCCACAATAGTAGCAGCACTGATTCTCAAGCCGATATCTGATAAAGAGTTCTAACCACTATACCATGGTACTACTTTACACATTCTCTTCATGAATGAGCACACGAGGTTTACTTATAAAAGATATGGTTTATTAATAAGTTACCAATAATACAATTACAATGACAACATCAGTTAGTCACTAAAATTATTTTCCTGGATTAATGTTAATGTAACATTAGCGTCGTTTAATTTATGATTGGTGAAAAAACAGGAAATACAGATCGACATTTACAAATATTTCTTTAAAAACAATCTTCTTGTCTATCTTCTTTGTTTTATCTTGAAATATTTTAAACCTGTAAAGAAAACTAGTTAAATTTCCATTAAATGGCCGATGTAACATTCCAGGGACAGCAAAAAGAAGGAAACTTGCAACATAAAAAAACACTAGGCTACTGGTAAAAACATCCTAATGTCAAACAAAAGTATCGCTGCTTGACATTTACAAAATATACATCTTACCTGCTACTGCAGACTGAAAGCCAGCATTATAATCTACAGCTACTTCATTTGCGATGTAATCCCCCTGTTGTCAGTATAACTATCATCCCTGCCAGGACCTGCAACTAATGCACCATGTAATGTAAAGTGGTTCGCAGCAGAACTGTGGAAGTTTCCCCATGAGCATTCAGTTGGTGCAGCTGGACAAGAACTGTGGATAAAAACAATTAATAAAATACGTTTTAACAGAGCAAACTTGCACTGTGTACTGCTCAGAACAAATCAAAAACCAATTACATTCTGAACGGTAAGGGCCAACAGCAAGGATCATGAAACCAGGGATTTATGCCAGAGTTATAATGACAAAGCGACTGCTCTTCTGGTGAATTTTTAAACTGCATTGCAACATTTTTATGATTAACTGCCATACATCAGGGTACATATAACAAACTTACAAAAAAAACATTTTTTCAAGCGTTACATTTACATATCAGAAAAGTTACAATGAACCACACCAAGATGTAGTTGCCTACCTTCCCCTATGGTGAGGTTGGGTGGGTGGGTTACGTCCATAACCAACCACATAACTTCTACCAGCCCCTCCCAACATATAGTGGATTTGTGCCTCAGCGAATCTGACCATCTCATTCCTATTAGCAATGCCGGGAACTTTTGCAGCAGCCAACGCAATGAATGCAGCATTTGCTGAAATTTAAATGATAATTTTAAGTTTAAAGTGTTAATAACATGGTTCTTTTGAAGTAAAACAACATAGCACTCAATTTTTTGTGTGTTTTAATACACACAGTAAAAAATTAGTACATAAATCTGGTTTAGGCTTAAAGTATCAAATGGATGGCATTAAATGAAAGAATGCAGCATCATTGTTCTGGCGAGGCAACAACAACAGTCATTATAACATAAGTGCTCTGATTCATACAGAATATTAAAGTATAAGGTCATATCACTTAATGAGAGATCTGGACCCCATATAATACATATATACATCTCATACTTGCATAATTCACTTACCAGCATAACGATTTGACCCCCATTGATCCAACCACACTAATCCACGTGGAGTTTTTAATGCACCATTTAAAAACCGTTGATAGTTTGCTACATGTCCTTTATATTTTGCTTCACCAGTAAAGTTCGCCAACAGAACCTTAAAGGAATAAACAGTTTTGTACAACTTTGTATTAAAAGTAGTTTATATAAAATGTAACAGCATTTAAAAACACATAATACTTATTTTGGGCATGAAACACAAGATAACTCAGCTTAACTTTGCAAGGAATAAGGTCAAAAAACTCTATACAGAAGCTGTATGTCTGTAGCCGTGATCATTCTGTTCTATAATGGTAAGGTTCTAAAGTAAGGCATGACAGAAGATCTAAGATTCAAGCCAGAGTTGGCCCATTCCCCAGACAGGAAAATATGAATAACACAAGCATACTTTTCATTCCCTTTGTTTTAACGACTGTTGTTTTGTTGTAAGACTGTCGTTTACAATTTATGGCATATAAGTTATAAGAAGACAAACCTGAGACCCAGCCCTCTTATCATCCCATGAAAACATAATTGGAGTATTCCCTTGCCCATACTGATCATATTTCCTCTTAGCATCTTCTAAGTAACTCCTCATGCCTGTAGCTTTGTACAACCACAATGCTCCCCATACTAACTCATCATTGTAACCATTATATGAGCGATAATATGATGTTACATCAGGGATAGAGAGATGGTAGCTACGCCTGTGGAAGGAACATTATTTGTTTAAAGTTTTTTTTTGTATACGATAAATAAATGTTGAAACTTACTTATCCTTGCAGGACAAAAACAGTCGTTATAACATGGGTGTTGTGTTTCATACATATCGTGCCCGCTTACGAGTTACCACGTATGGAATTTTGAGAGGGATTGTTTATTTATTTTTTGTTTGTTGCGATGTATGAATGAATGTAACTTATGTATGGCCTACAAATTAGACAACCTAAGAGACCACTGGATTGAAGCAGTTGCCAGTAAGTGTTTTTCGCAAGTAAAAGAAGTGTACCAAATAAAAATTAAAATTCCTACATATATTATACCTGTATCTGTCTGCAAATTCATATAGTTCAGTTGCATGGCGCAGCAACATTCTTGAATAACCAGGCCTCGCATTCTTAAACACAACTGAACAAGCTGCTAGAGCTGCTGCTGTTTCTGCTGCAAGTTCAGTACCAGGGTTTGAAGCATCGATCTTATAACTCGGTCGATTCATTCGAAGATCTTCTGACCTTCCCCAGTATAAATGGTCAGCTCTCCCACTACCAACCTATGGTATAATAAGTGAACATTTACATAAATTGATAGTTATGTTGCAATTGTGGATGTGGCACAACAATGAATGTTGAAAAGGTTCTATTTCAAGCGAAGGAATTTAATGTTGAATGGATCGTGTATGTATGTGTCTTAGCACTTTCTGGATGCGTGTTTGCAGAAAAGGAAACTGTCATGATAGCAAAACAGCCCCCTCGTTGCCCCCTGCATTTATATATATGGGAGCTAGACTGTATTCTATTGAGATTAGGTTTTACAGTTTGGGATTCAGGTGAGAAAGGAAAGCCATGAAGTCTGGGATTTAGGTGAGAATTGGTTTATTCCCCCACTATTATAGCTCTGCAATTTCAAACCTTGTGCATATTGGAAAAATATTTAAATTGTTGATATGAATGAAGAACGATTGTAACTAATTATTTTTTTGTGGGCAATGACAGTCGTTATAACACAAGTTTTATATTTCCAACATCTTGTGTCCTCCTAAAAGTTACCATGTATGTAACTGATAACTTTCAATAGCACTGAAGATGGTTTTAGTATTTTAAACCAAAACACACAAAAATAAAGACACTTGTTTCATATATATGCGCTTATTGCGCTGATATGTTTATATTATAGAACTGACCAGTGCGGAATATAAGTTTAACTCTACATTACCTGTCCATATAGTTCATATCTTGAAGTGTGAGCCTTTACAAAATAATCCGCCACCCATTTCAATGAATCAAGCACACGTCTGTATTCGTTAGCATCCACATAAGCATCTTTAAATTCAATGACACCCCATGCTAGTGTGGTTACCGACCATGCAAGTGGGAACCCGAACTTAACATGATCGCCAGCTGTAATTAGAACAAAATGAATTAACTAAGAAAACTGCAGGAACGTAGAGGGACATCATGTGTAGAGGGACATCAGCACCCCAGTTTACACATGAAAATGAGTTTACCCTAACCCTACAATAGTCCATACTCTATTTTCGAATAATCAATGAAATTTTCTGTTTGACGACTGGGTTTTACTGCATATTACAAAGGATCCCGTTTGAATAAAAACAACACAACCCCTAACACAGTGGTGAAGCTTTTTAAGCCAAGTAAGTCGTCTTACTATTTGTATGACGGAAATGTGATTTGAGTATCAACCAAAAAGGCCCACAGAAAAAAGTTGGAAACCACTTTCTAACCAATATTAGCCCCCCAAACTTACCATCATACCACCCCCCAGTAAGATCGACACCCACGTCACACCCATCCCTCAACCCAGAGTCTCCCCTCCACGGTATCCTGTTGTTACTTGGTAGTTTGCCTGATCTTTGTGCTTCGTAGAAGAGAATGGACATGGCTATCACTTCGTTGTAATCGTATGGACGTCTCTCTGGGTGTTGCAAGATGATGATTTTATATGGAAACAAGTATAAGCGCCATTTGGCTAATAAAAAATAAGAAAAACTAGAATACTGTATTTTCAATAGGCGACAAGTTTTTCATAATAATAAAGATAAGAATTTTATTTAAGGTCAAATATAAGTGGCATATGGTTAATGATACGTAATCGAAACTAGAATATTGATTATTGTACATTTAAGAGGTGCCAAATATTTCAAATTACAAGAAAGCAGAGATGGTTAAACTTGCAATCAGTTGAAACAAAACTTATTGGTTGTAATGAGTACTGATTAATGCAGTGTAGAAAAATTGCCAGCCCAGTTCCGTCACATATGTGCATATCTAACGTTTGGAAGACAGGGTTTCCACACTTTGTGTTCCCAGAGATATTTCACAAAATTTCTTATAGGCATTTTTCCAGCTAAACCACGTCATAAATTTAAACCCCACAACCCCACACCTACCTCTTGGGGGTGACCTTCTGAATCGAACTCTTGTTTGTCCGGGGTTAGAAGGGGGAATTCCCATCGGGTTCGTACATCTTCTTGATGATGATGTGCTGCAGACACCATACTAATATTATAGATATAAATAAGAGAAAAATGATAATTTTAGTAAAAAATGTTGGTTAGTCTAAGCAATGTATCTTAAAAACTTGGTAATTAAAGTATTCAATTACTTTGGTCTTCTTGTTGTAGGTCTTCTTGTTGTTTGTGTTGTTGCCGGCTGAGTTCTTTGTGTTTGTAGTTGTGTTGTAGTTGTTACCTGTTATTTTTTCACAATATATTTAACTGCTTAAATACTAATAAACTAAGTTCAATATAGTTTTTGTTGCTACCAAGTATCAGGGACCTGTGATGTAGGGCAGACTTGGCACATTACCCCAGTACCCATGCCGCATATGTATATTGTTCATGCAAACAGTGACCAATGTGATTCTTGGCTCAAGGCATAATGTAATTCTGATAAAAAAACATTTATTGTCGCAACATTTCACCTGCCATGAAGTAAAACATGCTCAATACAACTTGAATTACGAACCTGGGTTGATTGCCCTTCTCTTTGCCGTCTCTCCAATTCTTGCTGCCTTCTTCTTTCTTCAACTTGCCTTCTTTGTTCTCTTGCAATTTCTTCTTGTCTTTGGCGCAGTTGTTCCTGTCTTAAACGATCTCTGTTTTGAGAGTTGACAGCTTCATTGCTGCCTGAAGAACAAATTAGTTGTTTTTTCATTTAACCAAGAAAAAGAAAAATTAAATTTGCTAATTTTGAAATTTTAATAAATAACTTTTTTTTTAATCAAACAAAAACAATGTAAAGTTATGAATTGGGAAACACTATTAAAATTAAAAAGTTTGCAGTTTTGTATATAGTCTATATAAAAAAACTTGTGACAAAATTTGCAACATGTGAAAATAAAGAAGGGTCTTTATTTAATATATACTCACTGGTAGTTGATCTATCTATGAATATTCCATCCCAGTTCATATTTGGTGTGACTTCTCTTGGACAAAGAAACATGACGACTGTGGCAAAACAATTAATGTGAAAATAAGTCATGCTTACTGTTGAGTTATAACAGGGGTGTCTTCTTATACACAAAACTATATTCATACACCCCATGCACATTGTCAAGTTACAACAGGAATAGGCCCATACACACATGACAATAGACCTACAAATAAACTAAACTCCTATTACCCACAACTTTATCTTATTTCAGAACATAAGTGACATAGTTACATGCACATCTATCTGGCATAAAAGCTTTTGAGTTACTTATGCACCCACTTTAAAACATCAAAACAATTTTATCTTTATCTCACCTTGTGGTAAACCCTGGGATGACATCTCAGGAATAATAAGAAAACTAAAGTCATCTCGTAGCTCCTCATTCCATGAGTGGGGTTGGAAGATGAAGACTCGACCGTCATCCGAACTTCGACTTAGAATTGCTTCCCAAACCTGAGTGGGGTAACTTGGGTATTGTTTTTTTTTACCAATATGTGATCGGATGTTAAAAGGACATTCCAATAAAAATGGTATTATTGTAAGAAGTAAATAAACAAGTAACATTATTATTTGAACTAATGTTACTATTAATATTATTAAAAATGATACACATTTCCTAAATATGGTCTATAAAAACTGAACAGGGTGTTGGTGTAATGAGCCAATCGTGAACATAATACAGGCTATTACCTGTATATTGGTAATCCTCTTAGAAAACACCAGTTTAAGTGACCATCCATTCATTCTGTTCTGTGTACCAGCAATAACAACATCTGCATTGAATCGAAACCTTCTGCTGTTTTCAACGCCTTGTTCAACTACTTCATACCCAGAGTTTTGGATTGTTAGTCCATTTCGAAGCACTGTAAACATATTATTATTATCAATTAAAAAGGCAAAACTTTCAATTGTTTATTACTAGACACTTGTACACACATATAATTATATAATAGGTTCGGGATGATAGTCCGTGTTTTCATTCTCTTTTGTCATCCCATTCAGTAGTGAACCCAGAATACTTACAGAATTATATACCAGTATCCTTACAACTTTGAAAAGTATTCTTAATGGTTCAAAGCCCTATCAGAAAATATGGGATATTGTATGGTAATGTATCCATCTTACCCCCAGGCCACAGTACTATACCATATATATTTATTTGATTTGTGTTATCACCAAGTACGGACACAGGGGGGTTCAAAAATGTGATCATATAATTATATGTAAGCAACCCCAATAAAAAAATTGGGCCAACTCTCAGTAAAAAAAATTACGCAAAAACTTAAAATCTAATATTGTCTCACTCGCTTTGACTGGTGCGCACAGAATACATGTGTATAAATAAGAAACATATCTCTCTTGCTCTTTCGTGCTTTGTCATCTATCACTGAAACACAGACCAAGACTTACCATTACACCCCCTGCTGTGTCTTGAAACTGAACTTTCATCAATTTGTATGTTGGATGGAGTGGTTGATATTGTTGTTGTTTGTTGTGTTGTAGTTCTTCTTGTTGTTGTTCTTACTGTTGGCCGTGTAGTTCTTCTTGTTGTTTGTCTTGGTTGTGGCCTTTGTGTTGTAGTTCTTCTTGTTGTTTGTCTTGGTTGTGGTCTTTGTGTTGTAGTTCTCCTTGTAGTTGGTCTATGTGTTGTAGTTCTTGTTGTTGTTGGGTTTTGCTGAAAAAGCATACAAATGAAAACTTAATGTAAAAATAGTAATTAAAATCATAATGTTTAAAATATAATGCAACAAAAATACTTAGTGTTAATTGGAATGTTTTAATTAATCTGATCTTTAGTAGCCTACCGTATTTATAGATATAAAGAAATAATTAGGATATTTTTTACACACTGTGGGAACTAGAAACTGGTTATTGGTATGCAAATTAACATCAACTTACAGTTGTTGGTGGGAGAGCCATGGTGTTGCTTTGTAAAGAAAAACATGAAGTGTCAGTGACAACTTGGGTGTAGAGACCAACCAATGCTGTAATATGTAGTGATATTAGAACCTATATATTGCTACATATTAGTCAGCTAACTACATAACTCTAAAAGATATATAGTATTGCTATTTAATAGTTTATAACAAACTTATTAGGTTGCATTCGTGCAGAATATATGGAGTTTAATACATGTGTATTTTTATATATGTGGTACAAATTTTTTTAAAAATGTTTTATCTCCAGTCATGTCAGAAGTTAAAATGACCGTTTTGAGAAAAAACGCCAAGAAAAGGTGCAAAAACTTATAAATTTCGGTTTTGGGGAACTAAAGCCCAAACACACCTATCATACCACCATGTAGCATGTCAATCAAAAAATACAATACCTGTATATCCTTGCATGGCTCGCATGGACGTATCAAGCAACACTACGGTGAATGAGAATTGTTCATAGCTTGATAAACGTCTGTTGTGTTGCAAATTACCAACAGCAAGGTATTTAGTACCCGAGTAAATTTTTCGTGATGTCCAAGACATGAATCTTAAGTTTCTTGGAAGATTTCTGTTAAAGTAAAACGTTAAGCGTCAAATAAAATCTGCTAAATGTATACTTGTTGTAGCAGAGTCCAGGTTATGCTATCTTTTTTTTATTTAATGCAAGAAAATGGGAAATATATATGGCAGTTGAAATAATAGGATACTAAAATTTATTTTTCATGAGTGCTACTTCTTTATATATATATATATTGAATATAAAAATTACCAACATAATTACAGCAACAACCATCTAACTCATGTTGTTGTAACCTGACAGCATGTAAAAATGGTAAATGCACATTAGTGATGTGTGTTAGGTTATAATGTTGCATTTATATACCTGGTGAAAGTGAATAGAACTGTCCAACCATTTTGAATTTCATTGGTTCCAGTGTTTATTGTAACTCTCAAGATTGCACCAGTCGGCCAACTATCAATCACCTGTCAATCAAAATCAGATATTGGATTGGTAAACTAAAAAAGCAAATCATTGAAAACAAACTAACAAACATTTAGATTCAAAAAAAGAAAATGGGAGGACGGTGGTTTTTTCATAGTAAATCCTACAGATTGTTGCCCCAATAAATTGTATAAAGAATCCATGCGATTTACGGGCATAAAACACATGCGGTTTTTGTGGATTTTCTGGTCAGTTTTGTAACAAACATGACAGCCCATATGTATGTAGCATTTGTATTAAACTCCATGCAAAAACTAAAAATTCCAAAAACAAAGCATTAACAAGTTTTTAAAGTTACCCAATCATTCCTCCCAAGTATAATAACATACCTCACAAGTGGCCATTATTAGCTCATAAACAAGGTTGTTCTTACCTGAAAAGTATGACCATGGAACTGTGGTGATGGACATGATGGTCTTGTGGTTGCTGCAATTAAATACCAAAGTTAATTAAAGAAAGGAGAATAATTAATAATAAAAAAATGAAAAATAAATTAGAAATTCTTTGATTAGAAAAATACCCTGCACCCCAAAAAAGATTTATAATTCTTAAGAAAATGCCCTAAAAAAATTGCTGTAACTAATAATGCTGTGTTAAACCATAATAAAATAGCACAAAAATTACCATAAATTTAAGGAATAAAACAAACAAATTATTTCGGAAAAAATGTACCCAAAAGATTGGAAAATTTCCAGTATGGTAACTTACCAGTTGTGGTAGGTCTAGAAGTAGTTGTTGGTCTTCTTATAGGTCTAGTTGTTGGTCTTCTTGTAGGTCTTCTTGTAGGTCTAGTTGTAGGTCTTCTTATAGGTCTAGTTGTTGGTCTTCTTGTAGGTCTTCTTGTAGGTCTAGTTGTAGGTCTTCTTGTAGGTCTTCTTGTAGGTCTTCTTGTTGTTCTTCTGATTGGAGGTCTAGTTGTTGGTCTTCGTGTAACTGGTCTTCTTGTTGTTGTTGTAACTCTCTGTGGCCTTCTTTGATTGTTGTTGTTATTTTGAGATCTTCTTCTACAAGTAGCTTCACCACCCGTCCATGAACATGTATCACCTGTACATCTGTAAAAGGGGGTTAGTTTTGGGTATTGGAGAAACAAATATAAAATAGGACCACCAATTTGTTTATGGTTAAAGCCTGTCATACATTTTAGAAGTTTCTATATTCTTTTAATTTTGAACCGGATCACATTCACGCTTTGGAAAAGTAACTTAAGACATCTTGACTAATGCACAATCCATTTTTTGTTTCTTTTAGTGCAAGTACAAAAAAAATTAACAGCCGTGTATTAGTAGTTGTCAATACGTTACGGATAAATATACACACAAAAGTTTTACAGGTATCACCCTACTTAATACACCATATTTACCTGCAAATTCGTATTCTGTTCCGAGAATTGGTTAACATATAACCTCCACTGCAACGAAATCTGCAAACTGAATTCGGATTTCTGCCAATATCGCAACTGTAAACAAAAAGAGCATAACGTCTAAATGTTGTTCTCCGTTTTTAAATAGGTAACAACGGTCTATGGAAGTCATGTGAATAACGTTTAACAATTATTATTTGATTGTTATTTGTTAACCATAAATTGGGACAAGAAAATAGAATGAAAAAGTGTCCCATCTTCCCCCATCCTACTATATTATTGAGAAGACATTTGAAATCCTAAAACAGCTGTTAAAAGTTTACAAATATTTAATATGAAACAGTATTTCTTCATTACAATAATACAATTTATCGGTGCTAACGTCCAGCGTCGTGCCCCATTGGTTACAGCGCTCTCCAATTACCAGAAGGTGCCGAGTTCGGCGCTTGGGCCTGCTACTATTGTTAACGTTTGTGTCATTAGGTAAGACACTTTACGGTAAATTCTATAGCGGGTAATGTCGTAGTCCAAGCACACGGGGAAAAGTAAGTTACAATCTTTCATTTAGATCGTCTGTATCACGAATCTTTGCTGTTTCTGCTTGCTACTCTTTAAAATAGTGTTGTATCGTGCCCGACACTAAAGTAATCTATGTTCGATCAGTTTAATGAAGTAAATCATGCCAAGCTTACCTCATTCGCACCGTAGCGGTGGGTCGTAGTTCGTTACAAACCCCAGCGAACGAAACTGGAAGAAAAACCAAAAGAAATCAGAATTCTATTTGCAGACAATATAAAACACTTTGAAAAAATTATATTTTATGATATAGGACTGTGGGATAAAATGGGGACAATATTTAATTTTTCCGGATCCTGTTTTGACAATTAACAACGCACTTAAGCGTAAGTATACGATAAAATAACTCTATAAATACATTGGGAGAATAAAACACGTATCATCTTACCCCCAACATAGAATAACTTCCACAGAACTAAAAATAACTATAACAAAAACCCGGCAAATCCCAGGCACAATACCCTGGCGAATTAATTTTAATTTTTAAAATCTTTATTGCAAACATGGTAAAATGTTTGTTAAAATTAAAATTTCTTTTACAGATTTTTGTAACTTACGTTTTGCACAGGCAACAATAAAAATCGACAGCAAAGTAAAGGACCTTCTAGCCATTATAAAGTCCGTATGCAAGCTCAAAAATCTGGAATAGATATATGTCCACAGCGTGTCAGAGTATATATACCCATTCCCACTGCCCTGTGGGCTCCAATATGAGTCATGCGCGATTACCTATATGATATTACCACGGTAATCAAGAATTGGCAGCGGTTAAACCAGCGGTGCCGATTGCCGACTTAATAATCAGGTTTATGCGGTGACAGTATCTTGGTTGTAAGGTCAAAATGACACATCCTTAGCTACTGACCGGTCCAGAGTTGTACCACTTTAAGCTACTTCATTTTAAGAGCGATTGGTTTTCCGTAACTCAGATTTCTTACGTAAACAACCCAATCTATTTATACGCGCGTGACTACTGGTAAAATGTTATCACAATAACGATCAAAATGTTAAAACATCACAACTGTAACATCAAAAATTGCAAAAGTCAATTGCCTATACCTGTTGGTAATATATGCTGCACTTTTTAACTGCTGACAAAAATCTTGGCCGTATTTTATTCGTATATAGCGTACGTGGCTTTAAACATCTGTCGTTTTGTCGTTTCTTCCGTTACTCAAAATGAACAGCTTCTTGTCGCATTCAGAAATAAACGAATGAACAAAGTGATACTGTTACGACTCAGTAGTTTTTTCATTGCCTCTGGAGTGGTTTTGTTTTGTGTTTATACGTACACGTATATTTCACAAAATTAAAATGATGTAACATGTTAGGCAACGCATGTAAATATTATTATATGTGGTGTTCAAAATTTATGTAGCCTTCTCGGTTGCGCTATCCGTGCTATAAGACCACGCTGCACTTATTACGCCTCCAGAAATTTAAACAGACCAACATTTTGTGCAAAACCTCAGATCTCATTACTTTGAGCATTGCCTTACCACGCGTAGTGGTATTACCAGTTTTTAAATGTCTCAACACGTCTTTGCATATACCTGTTTTAAATGTCTTAACACATCTTTGCATAAGGAATATAGATAACCCATACTATAGCAGACAATATTCCCTATTTCCTAATCGTGTCACAACAAAATAATGACGCACTTTTGGGGTCGTGAGGATGCGGTTATATAATTCTGTAAACTCTTTGTTTACTACCAAACGGGTTATAAAGTATAGTAGGATGGGGGAAGATGGGACACCTTTTCATTCTATTTCCTCGTACATTTTGGTAGTAAACAAAGAACATTTAAAGAATTATAAAACCTTGTCCTCGCGACTTTCATAGACCGTTGTTATTTGTTTAAAACACGACCAGTATATTTATATATTTTGTGCTAAATGTGTCCCATCTTCCCCCACTATATATATTGAAAATATGGACCATCCCACCCTAACTTATTTATTGAGAGAACAGTAGCACGGAAATGTTTATGAAATATCAGATACGCCTTTGTTTTTTGGTCGTTATACCCTCGTAAAATTTCATTTCTATGCCGTACATGGTAGTAATAACAAGTTAACCTACAGCGGAAAAGGGCGTTGCCAATATAACAGTTTTAGAGCACTGATGAGCCATTCATAAAATAGAAGTCCGCGTAGGTTAAGTGAATAAATAACAGGTGTAATATGGTTCAATTTGATCGCGAATTTGGTGGGCGCGAAACTGCGGTTTTGATCAAAAGAAATCATTGTTACAGGACAATTAAAAGCGCGGTTTGAAAATCTGGGATTTTTTTATAATGTTGATGACGTTTTATGAATGACGTCACACACCGGTGCAAATGATGAAGCGGTGCGGCTAATATGACGTCATGCGCTCAATGATGCGCGTTATAATGACGTAAGAAGTGTTAATTATAGAATATTAACCGTTTTGAAATATAAAAGCCTGTTATAGCGTTCTAAAAAAGTTGTTTTGCATACCGATGCTTCTACATCCTAATTATGTCGCTTTCTTTGGTATTTGCTAATTCTCTTTTCTTAATTCGTTGTTTCAAATGATTTTTGTTGCTGTATTCGAAAAAATAAAGATTGCTGATGTTATTTATCTATGAAGGTGATCTTCGAAACGTCGGTTTTCACCGTGTCTGGCGTCAGTGGCTTATTTATTGAAAATAGAAAATTTTAATAGCGGTTCCAAATTTATTCGTTACGTCTTCCCATATTCTTCCGGAAAAACTTGACCGATATAAAAATTGTGTAGGCAATTTAAACTAAATAAGATCATGTCTGCCATCAGCAGCTTATATATTGGAAATGAGAATTGCTTCATGAGTAATAGATTGTATATGAACGCTCGAAATATACACTTAATGACTATTGGTTTACTAAACAACTTGAGACGGTGCCGTTTTCTCAGTAGTTTGAGGTTTAGATCCAATTCTGTCATGGCTATACGCCGGTAATTTCCACACCAGGTTGTTTATCTGCAATAAACCCGCATATGACGTATCATATATACACAAAACAACCCATCCCTATGCTGCGGCATTATGAGCTTGATACTGGAGATATAACTAATACTAAGGCTCGGAGTTCCCCATGTTAGAACTGTTTGCATTAAATCTATAACATCCTGAGCACACGCCCGCAATTATTAGGGCTTGGCATCAATATTTTGTAGATAGCAGTATTTGGAAACATAGTTGGTTATTAAATCGGCTTTTCTATGAATTGTAGCATTGATAAGGAAAAACTGGCGCTTGCCGAGAACGTTTCCTTAAACGGTTTAACAAGCCAAGCCCACTTTGTCAATTATTAATGACTTTCGTTTTACCGTTACTTCTTTTCTGACGGGACAATGACAGTCGTTATAACACGGGTGTGTTCTGTTTCACCCTCGTGCCCACCTAAATTTTACCAAACTAACACATTCGACCGAACGTACTAGCCTATGCTGGCCTTCAATCAAAATTAGGTTAAAAAGCATATAGCCTACGGACATTTGGAGGTCCAGTGTATATTGGGAGTTTACTATACAGTGGTATGACTCCTGTGTTTGTGGTATTGGGGTAAGGTGGTTCGTCATTCTGTCATTCTCCTTTAACGTCCCGTTGTTAGAAAACCAAGAATTACAGAATTATATAACTGTATACTCACACATATAAAATAACGTTGTTAATTGTTAAACACGATTCGGAAATCTGAGATATTGTGTGCTAACGGTATCTTACCCCACGGCATTATTTATCCAGTGCACAATCTTAAATGTGCGCAATTTCATAACTGCGCATATTATAGTATAGGGTGGGGAAAGATGGGACACATTTACCACAAAATAACCAAATATCCTGGTCGTATTTAAAACAGTTAACAATAATTTATTGGAGCCGTGAGGATACGGTTTTATAATTCTTTAAATGTATTTTGTTTACTACCAAATAGGTCGAGAAAATAGAATGAAATAGTGTCCCATCTTCCCCCATTTTACTATATATTGTCCAGGAATACGTAACGACCTATCCTCGATTATAGTAAAAGATGTTTACAATTTAATAAGGACCCATGTAGAATTAAACTGCAGTGCAATCATTGAAATTTCCGTCGCCACCCCTTTAGTAGATGCTATTCTGCCGTTTGCGCACTTAGTGGTCACAAAGCAAAAAAACACTTTTTTTACTGCATATACGAGGGTGCCGGTAGTACTGTAGTACCAGAGATACTATGGTAGTACTTACTGCTTACGACGTGTGTTATTGTTTATGTAAACGCCCGCGCTTGCAGCTAGTTTTATAAGTTTGTCGTTCGGGATTTAGATTTTTGTATGTTATTGTCAGTACTTAACTTACGTACCGTTTCCCTTGTTTTATTTTACAGATCTGTTTTTGTAGAAGGCCAACTACAAAAAGAAAGTATAAAAAATCAAAAAAGAGAAATTGCTTATACTTTTGGACTACGTATACTATACAAACTTACTGCACATTTGTGAAGAAGCAATGAAGCATATACTGATGAAGCGGTAAAAGTTTGAAGCTGGATTTTGTGTTCGAAATGCTAAAACAATTGGGTCGGAAACTAAGATTGTAGCAAAAGATTGCTACTTTTTATTATGCTTTCGTTAAATTCTATAGATGCCTATAGACAGATTTGCACTAATTTGTTTCTTATAATTTATTCATTGACACTGTTATTTTTGCCATGTTTGACTTTTAACGTCAAAAATCATGTTCTGAACAAACAGAACCATGTTGGGGCACTTATGACCAATACCTGGTCTGTTAAAATTAGTCACACAAACCATAAGGACTTGGAAGAAGTGAATAAAAAGGCTGAAGCCATTGCAAAATCTCTTGGAATGAAAAATTTAGGACAAGTTGGGGAATTAGTTGGACATTACGTGTTTACTTCTCACGATTATAGCAACGCAGATAATGCACTTCATGATCACAGTGAAATAGAATGGCACGCACAACAGGAGATTTTACTACGAGATAAACGATTCCCAATACCTACAAAAACTCGTAATGAAAGAAGCACTGAACATGCTACATATCCTGACTTCAGGGATCCACTGTATAAAGACCAATGGCATCTACATAATAAGCAAGGCGGACAAGACTGTAATGTGACTGGTGTATGGGCAAATAACATTACAGGAAGGGGTGTTGTTGTTGCTGTTGTTGATGATGGTGTACAATGGACACATCCTGACTTAAAGGATAACTACTGCCCAGAGGGGAGTTTTGATTTAAACTCAGATGATGATGACCCAAGTCCTGAACCAGATAAAGACGACGAGAATAAACATGGGACGCGATGCGCCGGGGAAATTGCCGCAGTTGTTAATGATGTTTGTGGTGTCGGTATCGCATACCAAGCGAGGTTTAGTGGGATTAGAATATTGGACGGACCAATGACGGATTCTATTGAAGCAACTGCGTTTAATAAGCATATGGATGTAAATGATGTGTATAGTTGTTCATGGGGACCCGAAGATGACGGAAAAACTGTGGATGGGCCAAGATCTTTGGCTCAAATTGCATTAAAACATGGAGTTCTTGCGGGGAGGGAAGGCTTTGGATCTATCTTTGTTGTTGCAAGTGGTAATGGGGCAAGTAAAGGCGATAATTGTAATTATGATGGTTATGCTAACTCAATATATACAATAACAATTGCAGCGGTGGATGAGTTTGGTTATACACCATCATATGCTGAAGAATGTACTTCTATGTTGGCTAGTACAGTTAGCAGTGGAAATGGAAGAAGTAGGAGTATATGTACAACAGATTGGACTATGGGACATAACTCAAAGGATAGATGCACTTATGAACATACTGGTACATCGGCAGCCACACCTCTTGTAGCAGGCATGGTGGCTTTAATGCTTGAAGCAAGACCTTGTTTAAGCTGGCGGGACGTACAGCATATTTTCGCAATGACCGCTATTCCATTGGATAAGAACAAAAGCAAATGGGAGAAAAATTCTGCTGGTTATACGCATAGTAATAACCATGGGTTTGGGGTACTTAATTCATGGAGATTGGTAAATGCTGCAAAAGTATGGGAGCCAGTACCGTGGTTGACGTCAGTAAAGCCAACTTGTGAAGGTACTAACTTAGTTATTCCCATGGATAGTTCAGCACCTTTGGTGGTTACTGCTACAATATTTAAAACAGAAAGCAATGGACATTTGTTGAGTACATTGGAACATATTCTTATCACGGTTACAATAGACCATCATTCAAGAGGAAACTTGAGGTTTGTTTTTATTTGCCCTAATGGTACAAGGTCTATGATACCAACACGTCGAAAAGACACCTCAGATGCTGGTTTAACAGACTGGACGTTCTCCACAGTAAAATGTTGGGGCGAAAAACCGTTTGGGAAATACCAACTTAAAATTTTTGACACTAGCAAAACAAAGACGCCGAAAGTTAAAGCTGGCAAGTTACACAGCTGGAGCTTGACTTTATATGGGTCACAAATGACACATAGTGAATTAATGGACCGGCGTTCGTTAATAACCCAAGCTATGAGCGGTGAATTTATTTCTCCCGACTCAAATTACACAGTTACGTGCCCACTTGGTCAACCTTTGAATTTTGATGTTACTGGCGCAATTTCAGAAAGAACAATTAAGCTCGTGGCAATGCTTTCTTGCTTCTTTGTGTTCTGGGGGTTATACTATACATTAGAGATGGCATTTTGCAACGCAGAGGATAAAGAAAAGTCAGAAGAAATTGTGGCAAATGAAGAAACTAATTATAATTCAACAGAAGTTACAGTAGCATCTGAAAATCCTGGGTTTGAAAACAATGAAGATATTGCGATGATAGAAATACCAAAAAGTGATGAAACGTGACAACTATGTTAGGCATCAACCAATAATTAATTATCCACCGCTTGTAGCAAATCTGGTTTAAATTCACAAGCTTATCCTAATAATGAAGCTTTTTATCTATTTTCCTACTGAATACTTTCTTATACAATCTACCTAAATCACTAGTTTTATTAAGTACGTACTGCAATTAATTCTTATTATCATAGTTTTAATTATGGCCAATTATATATAAATTATGTGTGTTTAAATTTGCCAAAGTTTTTCTGAATGGTAACAAAAAGCTTGGTACTAAAATTGGTGTCAATATTTAAATTCCTGTCATTTTAGTTATGTGCCTTTGACTTACAATAGATTCATAAACAACTATTACCTATAGTAGTTCATTTTCATGGTGTTTATTATCCATTTAGAACGGCATTTTACATGTGCAATATACAGTCTATAATTTGCAAGTTGTTCTATGTTTTGTGCATGTTAAAATGAAAGCATCAAATTCTATTGCAGTTGCTTAACTGATTTTTACTTGTTCTGTAATTTTGTGAGTGAAACTTTTATGGAGTGGGCACTTATACAAGTTGTACTTCTATATGAAAATGTTTACTTTGCCCCTAAGTTCGTGAAGCAATAAAAGTCGCTGTTAAAAGGATTTATTATGCTGTGTTGATATATTGGTTATGAACTAATAAAGCTAATGGCAGTTAAGTGTCATAACAACTATATAATGACCGTGTAGTTACAACCCATAATATCCTAAACTAATTAGGCCTAATTGCCCATGGTAAATCATACGTGTTGTAGACAGAATCTCACAAAACCTACTTAGTACATAAGCCATAATACGTATATAGATTAAGAGTAAGATATAGCACACAAATGCTATATCCCATAAAATATATCGCACTCAAACATTGGTCTAGTGAAATTGGCTACACAGAATAATCTACGTAAATTCGCCGATACAACGTCAATAAATCCGCTTAATTGTGTAAAATGACGTCATTCGATATCGCCGGTGTCATTGGAACAGATGGCATGTTAGCCACTCGCGGTATTTGGCGGGAAAACAAAGAAATTCCCGCCAAAACTGATAATTTGTTTGTTTGCTATTTTATGTCATTTATGAATGAATTTGACATCTTGAAATAAAAAGTGAATTTGCTGTCAGTTTAAGTTGGTTAAGTAGAAACACAGGAGGTAGCGGGTGATTTCGTGTTGCTTTTCACACGTGTGTTATGTTTATAAGTATACCAATCAATTTCTAACATATTAAGGGTACAATAGTTCTTTTACGCTTACATTAAAGAGTTTAAACAACTATGGACGTTGCTGATCAAGCAGGCCGATTACAGAAGTCAGCTGATCCTATTGGAGAGAGAGTCCAAAAGTTGTTTAATGATTTTTTGGAAGAGTAAGTCCTTAAACCTCTTTTAGGTTTAATGTTATAATTAAAATGTGCTAAATAAATGTGACTTATTTATCCTCATGTGGAGGCGCAATGACAGTCATTTGTAATACAGGTGTACTGTTTCATACCCCTTGTGTTGCATGCGAGTTGCCGCATATGTAACTTTGTGGAAAACTAAATTTTCTCGAAATGTTTTAATTTTTTTGTATTGTATACCTGACTATTTAGACAAAACCTCCTTTTATCATTCCCAGATATTCTGTTGATGGTGAAAACAAATATTTGCAACCCGCCGAAGCTCTTATTCGTCCAGAGAGAAATACACTGACAGTTAGTTTCAGTGATGTTGAAACGTTTAATCAACAACTTGCTACTTCAATACAAGAAGAATATTACAGGTTTATAACCTTGATGTTATCTGTTTTAATGTATGGGCGGGGATGTATAAGTGGCATATTTACACACTGGTGCTCGCTGTCCAGTTATAGCTTGGTGTCTTCCAATACACCAAACACACATGGTGTATTCATACACCTTATGCTTACTGTCTAGTTATAACAGGGGTGTCTTCTTATACACCAGACACACATATTTACACACCCAATGCTCACTGTCAAACCATATAAAATAATATTTACATTTTTTTTTATTCAGGTTATACCCGTATCTATGTCGAGCAGTAAAGAATTTTGCGCGGGATCACTACCGGGGAATCCCCAACAACAAAGATCTTTACCTTGCGTTGGACGATGTGTCAACGAGACAAAAGTAATTAAGTGACAGTCTATTGTACAAAAATCTTTTTTTTAAAGGGGTATCTCTAAAACAAGCACGAACAAGTGTTACCAACCATGAAAGTTGTTTTGTACTGATAAAGCCCCTAGACCCTGGTTATTTCTTCTTTTTTCATACCATTTGATAAAAAAGTGGTTTCCGGCGTACCCACAAGCTCAATCTGTTCACGCCTGGTCCAACTTTTTATGTATCATCTGTAAATCATGTTTGCGCTGCATCAATTGTGAAGTGTATTCGGCTCCTGTTACTACCAGGCATAACGATTTATTAAAATCAAAGTTTCATCCGCCATTTGGCAAGAATACATCAGATCCAATGTATCCATAAATTAGCCTAACATTAATGGGACTAACTATTTTGTTTATTAGAATCCGTGAAATGCGGAACAGTCGTATTGGTTCCCTAATGCGCATAAGTGGACAAGTGGTTCGAACACATCCTGTGCACCCGGAGTTGGTGAGCGGGACGTTTGTGTGTCTTGATTGCCAGACTGTTATAAAAGATGTTGAACAACAATTCAAGTATATGCAGGTTGGTGGTTAGGTCATAAAATATGGGGTAGAAATGTCAATTCAATTTTACCAAACTAATATACTGTACGAATATGAATTCATAAATAATAGATTTTCTTGTCAGTTTTAATACTGACATAACAAAACCTATATTATGTATGAAACATTTGAATTTATTTTTACATGCTTCTGTTTGGCCAATATGTTTGTAGCCTATCGAAATATAAGTGGAGAAAAAAGATTTTTTTATATTTTAGTTCCCATTGCTCTTTGTAATAAATACTGCTTGATACTTGACAATGTTTTTCTTTAGCCGACAATATGTCGCAACCCCCAATGCGGGAACCGAACAAAGTTTTTATTGGACTCCAAAAAGTCGCGGTTCGTTGATTTTCAAAAAGTTCGAATTCAAGAAACGCAAGCAGAACTTCCGAGAGGGTCAATACCCAGGACGTGAGTATTATGACATCATAGTGTTCGCTGTTGTAATCCTAACCATCATTTATCTTTGTGTGATTTTATTTATAACAACAACACTGGATTCGCGATTGTACACAATCCATGGTTGCTTTATACACCCCATGCTTACTTGCAAGTATGTAATTTTGTGGGTGGTTGTTTAAAATTAATAAAGCAGTTTGAGGCTGAGACCAAGTAAGGTTTAAAAATGTGTAAGAAATGACAAATGTTTCATATAAATATGACTAAACATGCTTTCCTGAGTCAAAGTTTGGTTATGTATATAGATACCATGAAAAAGTGTCAAAAAGTCGAAGATAATATAGTATGGTGGGGGAAGGTGAGACACCTTTACATTCTATTTTCTTGTCCCATTTGAAGTAAACGAAGAAAGAGAATTATTAAACCAATAAACCATATCCTCATAAACCCCATAAATCATTGTTATTTGTTTACACAATCGGGATATTCAGAATTATGTGCTAAAGGCGTCCCGGCCCCCCCCACCCTACTATATACCTTATATTAACCATGTTACTATTTAAGAAAGTATAACTGATTGACCAATATCACAGAGTTGAGGTTGCAGTTCGAGCTGAAGCTGTAGAAATGGCACAAGCAGGAGACAGATGTGATTTCATCGGAACTCTTGTAGTCGTGCCTGATGTTGGACAACTGTGGTCGGCTGGGGCGCGCGCTGAACCCTCGTCTAGGGGGCGTGAGGTAGGTGTGGCAGAAGCTACCTTATATAGTAGGGTGGGGGAAGAGGGGCACCTTTAGCATATAATATCCAAATATCCTGATCTTGATTTATTAAAAACTTGTTTTAATCTCGCAGGCAAATGAAGCAGAAGGTATCAGAGGATTAAAAGCACTTGGTGTGAGAGACCTGACATATAAACAAGCCTTTCTTGCATGCCATATAACTGCCACAAACCCTACTGTAAGTATATATGCTATACTGTGTGTTTTGTCTTTAGCGGTTTTTCTGTCAAAGTTTAACTTTACAGAGTGTATGGTGTTGTCTAAACACTTAAATTCAAACAGTCTGGTACATAACATTGATTTTGGGTGTCTTTAAAAATACTTTAATAAAAAAGCTGTTGTTTTGCTGTTGATTCCCTTTTCCTCATTTTTTAAATAACATGATCTTCACTTCTGTTTTAATAAAATAAATAAAAATTATGTTATTATTAATTTTCTTTAGTTTGGTGGCAAAGAAATTCGATCAGACGACCAAACTATTGAAACAATTAAAGATCAAATGACGGAAACAGAATGGGAGAAAGTTTACCAAATGTCTTGTGATAAAAACTTGTACACAAACCTTTGCAGCAGTCTATTCCCTACCATACATGGTAAGTTGGTATATATAGTAGGGTGATGTAAGATGGGACACCTTTTCATTTAATTTTGATGTCCCATTTGGTAGTAAACAAAGAATATTCAAAGAATTATAAAACGGTATCCTCGTAGACTCCTGTAGACCATTGTAATTGTTTAAAACACAATAAGGATATTTGGATGTTATGTAATAAAAGTCCGTTTTTTATTTTGCATTATACAATTGGCATTATAACTAAGAAGAGTTTATTAAGCTAAAAGCACTTTTTTTTGTTAAAATTTCTTTTTCTTTTTAAAAAAGGCAATGATGAGATAAAACGAGGCATCTTGCTCCAACTATTTGGTGGTGTGCCCAAGGTAACAGAGGAAGGAACAACTTTAAGAGGAGATCTCAATGTTTGTATTGTAGGCGATCCAAGTACAGCTAAAAGTCAATTCTTGAAGTAAGTCTGCAATGTTTTTAATGTCTGGAGTTGATAAATATTTATGTTGTATCATACGATTGGTTGGATTTTTTTCTGTTACATTTTTGTAGCACCAGAACCTTTAGTGTAGGTGGCAATATATGTTTTTGTATAAGAAGACAGTTATGTTGTAATTTGACAGTGAGAATGAGGTGTATAAATACACCATTATATCTGATGTGTAAAAATACACCAGTGTCATAAGTTGACAGTGAGCATAAGGTATATAGATGTGAGCTTGGTGTATAAGAAAACACCCATGTAATAACTTAACCCGACATAAAAATACATTATAATACAACCCCCTAAACCACACTTCACCACAGACAAGTAGAAGAATTTTCCCCACGATCAGTATACACGAGTGGTAAAGCATCAAGTGCTGCAGGTCTTACAGCTGCTGTTGTTCGTGATGAAGAGACAAATGAATTTGTCATTGAAGCGGGTCGGTTATTCAAATTATTTTTTTATTTTTACTGTATGGCTGACAATTTAGACATCCCATAAAATAACAATTTATTTTTTTGATTTTCAATGCATAGCTGACAATTTGGACAACTTATAGAGAGACAAAAAGTCTCATTTTTTTTGTTTGAATGACAACTTAAACAACCTATATGAACCTTGTTTTATATTGTAAATGTGAAAAACTTGTTTTATATTGTAAAACAAAATCGATTTCAAAATGTTTAATTTTGAAATTTAGTAATAACAGTTTTCTTTCTGACTTGTTAAATATTCCCATTGTTATGAAACAGGAGCTTTAATGTTGGCTGACAATGGGGTTTGTTGTATTGATGAATTTGATAAGATGGAATTGAAAGATCAAGTTGCTATTCACGAGGCTATGGAACAACAAACTATATCGATCACCAAAGCTGGCGTAAAGGTATGTAATTTTTTATTAGAATTTTAATATTGTTTAACTAAATGGTTTATACATTACACTGTTTTTTATCACATAAGTTTTGTACTTCTGTTTTATCCATTAGGTATGTTATATTATATTACAGTTAGTTCCCAACTTTTTACTTTAGCATATTACTCCTTAAGCCTAAGTTAGATCAATTTTAAAGGTTTTGAGGTATTGGTTATAGCTTAGGTATTGCAATTTAGACTAATGTGACCTAATAAACCTATACACACTTGGCTGCGGGGCCAGAGTTGATTTCATTATCTTTAAGATCTAGAGCTACAGTACGAATTAACTTATAATATACGATGTGACTTTAACGAAACATGTCACCCCACTAACTAACATACATAGTTACTCGTAAGCAGGCACGGGGTGTATGAAACAGTACACCCGTGTTATAACAACTGTCATTTTCCTGCCACGCGAGGATAAATTAAGTTACATTTATTCATACGTTCATGAAACACACAACCCCCACAGGCCACATTGAATGCTCGGACTTCAATCTTAGCTGCAGCGAATCCTATTGGAGGAAGATATGACCGTGCTAAGTCACTTCGACATAATATTGCGCTATCTGCTCCTATCATGTCTAGATTTGATCTTTTCTTTATCCTCGTTGATGAATGCAATGAGGTAAAAATGAACTATGATGTATTGCAAAGTTTCTATTTTGTGTGGACGAGGTCCAGGAATGTGGGGAGGGCAAGAGTTGACCCATTACCCAGACACTCAGGGTGCTACAACCCATTAGTGACCACTGGATTGGATAAATTCTGCATTTAAAATTAAAGCCTGGATGCTTATAATGCTTTGTTACATAATTTTGCAACAAAGCAGCTTTAACAACGGTTAATGTGGTAGCACCTTGGGTGTTGGGGTAATGTTGCCAACCCTGGCCTAAATCACAGGCCCATCGGCCATGGCGTATCTTGTAGTAACTTCACTCATAAAAAAATAGAATTCTAATTTGTTCTATAGGGGTGAGATCCTGTAGGTTAGCCCTCCTTGGGCCTAGGATTTGGGCCAGGATAAACAGATTGCCTTTTAACATGTTTCAAAATATTTCTTTCATTTAAACTCCACACTGCCCCCAGGTGACGGATTACGCGATTGCTCGTCGAATTATCGATTATCATTCAAGGTTGGAGGAATCCATCAACCGAGTTTATTCTTTGGAAGAAATCCAACGATATCTCATCTTTGCTAGAATGTTCAAACCAACGGTGAGTTTCTTACTTTGTTTTCAGTATATTATTTGGCAGAGTCGTAAAAATACCCTAGTCCAACTGCCGCCTTGTGTGTCCAAAAGCGCTGACTTTTGCAATGGGCTTAAACAATCGCCTTTTGTTTGTGTTTTACTTTTGTGGGAAAGTGTAAAATACCCTAAAGTTACCTTATCATAAACTAAAATTACCCAAGCACCAAGTGCTGGTTAGTGTGCTCGCTTTTGGACCAGCAGACATGGGTTCAAGACTTGACATTGGCACCATTGTGGGCGTGTTCTTGTCCAAGATACTTGACATTTAACGCTAGTTGATTTAACTTACTGGTCCTTTTTCTGAAAAGGGTTTTTTTAAACGGCAAGGCCACGTAAATTGCCTTCCATACATTTTTTTATTTAATAAAATATACAGTCCATTTCAAATTGTCATAACCTTATAAATGTTAATACTGCAAGAAGCTATGTGTATGTCACTTATTAAAACACACATATTATCAACTGTCAGTACATTCATTTATTAGATAGCCCATTGAAATTGTCATCACCACATAAATACTACACTAAGCCATGTGTGTACTACGTCAATAAAAATTTTGAAATCTTCCAGATCTCATCGGATGCAGAGGAATACATGGTGGATGAATATCAGAGGATGCGGGAGAGAGACAGCTCGGGAGTTGCGAGGTCATCATGGAGGATCACTGTTCGTCAGTTGGAGAGCTTGGTCAGGTAGGTGTAGAAAAAAAGAATCTTGGATGTTGTGGTAATGGGCTAAATCTAAATAACAGGTCCTCACCCAGATAGAACAGAAAAAGTGTTAAGTGTTGAAAAATAATGTGAAATGATGATTGTAAAGTTGGTTAGGTTTAGAGAAACAATTGGTGACTATTGTGGCACTGGGTTGGATAGTATTTGTTCTACGTGAGTGAAGTCATACAGCATGGCAAGCCATGGAACTTAAGGTTTAGGCCAGAGTTGGTCTGTTAAATGCTGCAACCAATTAGTGACCACGGTTTGGACAATTATTGTAAACATGTAAAGTGTCTTGCCCCAAGGACACATATGCCCATACTGCTTGCAGTGTCGAGCCTTGAACCTTTGCCCCTTGGGCTGTATAATAATGAACCGATATTCATCTCAGATTATCTGAAGCTATGACGAGACTTCATTGTTTAGAGGAAGTGTTGCCTAAGCATGTAAAAGAAGCTGCACGTTTGTTGAATAAATCGATTATCAGAGTCGAAACGCCTGATATTAATTTTGTTGAGGTAAGAAGGGAATGAAAGTGGGCAGAGACAAACAACTTTTTAGTTGAAGACCCACAATTTTAAACTGAAATGTATGACATGAAAGTGGTTTCTTACATATGGGCTGTAATAAAAACCGCTCATTTTTGTAAGAGGATTAGCAACAAATTTCAAAAATATGATATTAACTAGTGTTGCCATTTTTATAACAGGAAGATGAGTCTGATATGAAAGAAAATGTTCAACCAACACAACAAGGAACGAATGGAAACACTGAACCAACACAAGAACCTGCAACGCAGGTAAGAACTAAATCCAATAAATGAATTTTTTTTAAATGCAACTCATTTATTCTTGTGCGGCGGAAATATGACAGTCGTTATAACATGGGTGTCTGGTTTCAAACTCCTCTTGCCTACTTACAAGTTACTACAAATGTAATTTAAATCGGTGATTGTTTTTCTGTATGAGTGACATTTTAGACAACCCATTAGACCACTGGGTTGGAGCAATTGCTGTTATTTGTCTTCTCCAAAGACACATACACCCATAAAGATAGCATCGTCGATATTACAAAAAACTAAAGTCTCATTCTATTCCATAGACAACACCAGCGAAGAAAGTGAAACACATGAGTTTTGAGGAATATCGGAAGATCAGCAACATGATTGTCATCCATATGAGACAACAAGAAGAAGATGAAGAAGCATCAGAAAGTTGGTTTTGTTACAACTTTTATTGTTTGTTTTTTTTTAATGAATGAATGTACACAGGGCAATGACAGTTGTTGTAATGCGGGTCATGTTTTTTATTTATTTTGAAACACTGTATGTAACATATTTATCCTCGCATGGCAGGGCAATGACAGTTGTTATGATACGGTTTTCTGTTTTAAACACCTAGTGAGACTAGTGACTACTATATTAAAGCAATTTCTCTGGGCTGGAGTAGAGACAGGTGCGCTGACAACTGTGCTCTAGCGCCGTATATGTAACTTTGTGGGTGATCGTTGTAGCAACACCAAGCCTTGAACCCTTATCTCCTAATCCTCATTTATAGCCATTTTTCCAGACATGGAGTCTTCTGGAGGGAGCAGAAAATCCGAGGTTGTGAATTGGTATTTGGAACAAATCGCTGATGAATTGGAAACTGAGGAGGAACTAATGGAGAAAAAGACTTTGGTTGAGAAAGTTCTTCATAGATTGATTCATAGCGTGAGTTTAATTATCGTGCATGGGTAGGGTTTGAACCCATAATATTACCTTGTCTAGTTAAGCTGCTATGTATATATATATGTTACCTTGTTAAGCCTCTCTCTCTATATATATATATGTTACCTTGCCTGGATTTGAAGCTTGTCACTTCTCTAATATGTGGATATTAAACTTGTGCTATATTTGATGCTGTCAAGATGATCTCCCATCCATTATTATTAAAGCCATGGTCGCCCACCTTTGAGAAATGTTCCAACCCTGGCTTAAATTTTAGGTTCAATAACTCGGTGCCCTTGCCTTTAAAACACTTGTTTAGATGACCTTGATTTTCCGCATTTGAACTCAGTATACCAAATTTTTTCAAACTATACAATCAGAGAATCCCCATGGATGAATATGCTCTTTACATTTCACCTCCAACTTTTCAATCCATATAGGACCACATTCTTATTGAGTTGGGAAGCACTGGTTTAAAAGATGGAGACTCCGAAAGCCAAGAAGAACCAATACTAGTTGTACATCCTAATTATTTCATTGATGACTGAAATAATTAGTCAAGAGCTTCTGTTTCTTCTGCCAAAGTTTTGTGAACACCGAAAATCATGTTTGGTCATAACTGCTAATATTTGAGCTTTCTATTGGTCACCACTGCCAATATTTAATAGTTTTTCATTGGTCATCACTGCCAATATTTGATAGTTTTTTATTGGTCATCACTGCTAATTTTGGAGTTTTCCATTGGTCATCACTGCCAACATACAATTATGCACATACAAATAAATCTGTCTTGTCATTGTTCCTCTCTTGTTTACGTTTGTAAATTTGTTGAATAAAAATATTGTAAAACAAAAGTGTGGTTGCTGGTTGGTAGTGTAAGTGCAACTGTCTATTTCATGGTGGACAAACACTGACTGATATAAAATATCCATGACAAAAAAAAAATGTCTGTTAAAAATAAGGAGGCATGTTTAAACAATTAAAAATGACACTGACTAAGGAAATAGCATAATTCTGTTACTTCTGCCATCAGACATAATATATTACAGAGTTGAGACTACTCTGGTATAAAAAATAGCGCTGAATAAAGTCTGGACGAAAAACACACGTCTTCCAATTACAACTTTCTGTCCACATTAAATTTGAACTCTAAACTGACTACTGCCTGTTCAAGTTGTACACTACAACCCTAAGTATTACTTCATGCTTCTAAGATGTCTTCATTGTATGGCATCCCAATTGATGCAAACTTCTTTACAGTTTCAAAACAACAAATTCTAATTCTACGTTAAAATCTACTTATTATTTTAAACAAGAATGAATGAACATAACATATTTATCCCTTGTGGGAAAACAGCAGTTGTTAAAACACAGATGTTTTGTTTAAGACACCTCATGTCCGCTATACTTTTTGACTTAGTGTAAAAAATTGTAGGTCACAATAAACTACATAATATACAAACCATACTTGGCAGTAAGTGTTTCATTATTATGATGTCAAAACTTACATTTCCTCTTCATTGTCAGTTAATAATCACTTAGATTCGGTGATTTACAGTTTGGCAAAAATGTATCAATATTTTTAGTTTTAAAATATTTCTCATTGAAATATCGTAGTTCCGGTGATAAGGAAGAAGACACAGACAATGAACAGAGGAATTGGAACTTCAAGTCTTTCAGATCCTGAACCTGTATATTACAACATATAATTTATTATAACTATAATTTTATTCCTAATTTGTTGGAAGACCCTTTTTAACCCACATTTACGTATATCAGGTTATGACAATGACAATATATTTAGTGATTATAGCCGAACTCTGGTCTTAATTTCAGGTCCTTTGCGTGCCTCGCTATAGGATCTATTCCACCATACATACATTTAGACTTACCTATACATATTTTCTCATCACTGACTCGTGTATGTTTGTGTTTAGTGATATCTCCATCTTCTATGCCCCCCCCACGCATAAAGCAAGTACACACACTCAGTCAGTGGTAGGTCATTTTTGTCCTGTTATACAAAAATAATAGTTGACTTTATAGCGAAGGTTGTTGGTGTGGGCAATAAAACTTATATCCCTGAAGCTGCACCATCAGTGCACTTAGTAGAATTTGTAGACGTTTTAACAGCAGTTGGTTCGAATCCGTGGTCACTAATAGGCTGTCTAAATTGTAAGCCATACAACATAAAAAAAACCAAAAAAACAATCACCCACAAAAGTACATACGTGGTAACTCGTAAGCGGGCAGGAGGTGTTTGAAACAGAACACCCGTGTTCCACGTCTATCATTTTCCGGCCACCGGCAAGATAAAGCAAGTTACATTCATTCATTCAACAAAATAACAACCATCAACCTCTGTGTTCCTGGCTCTCACAAACGAGAACTTAATCCTTCCGTCCACAAAAGAACCCTCGATTTTTTCCAGATTACTTGGTCCGTTGTCGAGAGCAACCCCATCCACGGATTCCTCATTCAACCAACGATCAGTGAGCGTTAACTCTCCACTAGAGGGCTCCACCCAACCAACAATGGCGTCAGAATTTGCCTTCAAATATTTTATGTTATTTTAAAAAAATATATTTTCTGGCATTTCTATATAGGTTTTTATTTAAAATCTTTACTAAAATCTAATCTTTACTGTTTTTGAAAAAATACTCTTTACGTTATCTCTGTTTTTGTAGCATGGAATGCCATTAGCCCTGAGGTTTAGGTCAGAGTTGACTCAAGCACACATATCAAGCATCAAAATTAAATACCAACTACCGAGGCGCAGCGCAGGTCAGCAACAATAAATGAACCCACCATATTCGTATCTTCCGAAAACCCCACAGCCGCCCACCCCCCTTCCTCCACTTTTGCCTCAATCGTAAATTTTACGGAATCGTCTTTTTTAATATATTTCCAATCCAACTTATAATCACACTCATCCGTGCAGTCTGGGGGAAATTGTGCAGAACCAGCAGACTTTGTATCATCTGATTTAAAAAAAACTCTTTGAATATGCAGAAACAATCATAATTTATTACAAAAAACCATAACAAACATTGGACAACTAACAGACATTGGACGTCAACTCAGTGGTCACTAAACGGGTTGGGTTGCAGCACTCTAGGGGTGTCATAGTAATGGGCCAACTGTGGCCTAAATCGCAGATCTCATGATGTTAGATCTTACCCCCCTAGAATAGAAAAAAACACAACTGTTACACAAAGTTTGAATAAATATTTTACCAAAAACATTGAAGATTTGTTTTCCTCTCTGTGAAGGTTTTGTTCCGTGATATTTCAATTCGTTTAATCTGGGAGAAAATAGGTGTTAACAGGGCAACAATAAGTGACCACTGGTTAAGTTACTGCACAGAGCCATCGCCAAGCCATAAGTGACCAGTAGGAACACATAACAGGACAACTTATTATTTACCACACAGAGCAAAACCCCTGGTATCCCTTGGTTCTGGGGCAACCACTCTGTTCCACCACCAAGGGTAGTATTCTCGTCTACTGACTTAAGTTACCTCTTTATTTGGCCCTTTTTGGCCGACTAAATTTCTGTGCATTACTTATTACAAAAGTTAGTCAAAATCTTTTTAGTTGGGCTACTAAAAAGAAAATCTAATTTAGATTGCGACTGGTTAGTCTATAAATTTGGACAAACCGAGTATAACTTATCAAAATATTATTCAGTGTGTTACAAACATTTTATTAATATAGTTTAACATTGTATCATTAACAATAAAATTCCTGAAAACAGTACTGACTTGTAAAAGTCATAATCCTGTGCTTTACAACTCTCTAATCCACTGAATGGTTTATGGAAGAACATGTAAGGTGTTTGGCCCCGCGCCCATATAAGGTGCATGTCGTTGTTTGTAAGATCATGGTCAGCTTGGTCATTTGTAGAAAGTTTCCTGAAATAATACTTAAGGTATTATGAACATGTATCATATAAGCATTGGTTATACAAACAGCAAAATTCACGTAGTTGTATATAATATAATATAAATATATATTGCATGGTTTGTTTTTTATAATAACTTGGTTTGTTATTAAGCGTGGGTTTTTCTCTGTGTTGGGTGCAACAGCCATGCTTTTTCACTACTGGTCTTTCTCATACTTTTTATCAACAGCATGTTTTTCGTCGTTTTAACAATTGATTATAGTAAAACATAAAAGAAAATTTATGTTATGTTATTATGTTAGGTTTAAAGCCTATAGCTTAAAAAGGTATTTTGGCCACTGCTCCTCATTTAAAAATTATTGATTCGACCTTGGTTATCTACTATTTTTTTACAGATATATCTTTAAAAAAAACTTTTATTATGTTTGGTATCCGGTAAGTAATAAATCTTGAATTATGTAAATATTAAAATTTAAATTTTATTAAGAATTTACCACCTTGTAAACCTGACATGAAGAATCCCATCTTCACGCTTAGCTGAAGCCCCCGTAAGGTCATGACCTCCACCATACCAAGAATCACATTGCGGGGTGGACCTGTCTCTTGTGTACGAGTCCACTACTTTGTGCTTGTTGCCAATGGCTGTGGCTGTGTGGAAAATTGTTTAATGTTAGTTTGGAACAATGGGGAGAATTCTGAACCTAATTCAAGGTCTTACATCATCGTTTTAGGACCTCACCCATATAAATTAGAATGTATACGACATATGTACAATGGCTGTGGGGAAAGTTGTTTGATCATAGATTAGGAGTAATGGGAGAACTTTTACTTAAATCCTAGGTCCATTAAGGTCGCTGTACCTCACACATATAGAATAAAATGTGATAGAATGTTAAGTAAAATGCTGCAGTAATGGGCTAACTCTGCCTAAATCCCAGGCCAATGAAACAATACATAAATATAATATAAATTATATTTTCAAGAGTAATATTTATATTTAATTTGTATTTATACTAAAGTTTTATCATATCTACATGCCTTCTACAATTTTAAAACCACAGCATTATTAAAACCACAACAAAAAAACTAAAGTACAATTAAAAACACATTAAAATTTCCCACCAAATATGACATCCGTGCAATCCATAGGATGCAGAGAAACATCATCGTGTGGTTCAGGTTCAGGTTCAACGTCATTATCTTCTGATTCCTCCGGTGTAGGTTCAGGCTCAGGTTCAGATTCTGGCTCAGGTTCTGGTTCTAGTTCAGCTGTTTCATTGTTAGGTTGATCATTTTCTGTAAGAATGAAAATTAGTAAATAGTATAATTGTTGGAAACCAGATGGTAATTAAACATAACACAGAATTGTTTCTTATGACACATGCTTACAATATAGAGTGTTGCAAATATACAATTAAAATGAATAAGTGTAACTTAGTTATCCTTTTGTAGTGAGACAATGAGAGTTTTTAAAACACAGGTGTTCTGTTTCCTACACCCAATGCCTGCTTACGAGTTACCCACCATGTAACAAAGTGATAATAATAAGAACACACATTATACATGAATGAATGTAATTTATTTATTCTCTCCTGGATAATGAGTCATTATTACTTTGAGTGTTCTGGTTCATACACTTCATGCCGACCTATGAGTTACTACACATCTACAAAACCAATGCTAATAATAATGCTATGCTAATAATAAAAAGCAACACACATGAAAACTTGTAAGCTGGCACAAGGTGTATGAACACCCGTGTTATAATGACTTTCAGTTTCTGGCCATGCGAGAACAAAGTACATTAATAACTACCTGGTTCCACTGATCCATAATTAAAACTCCATGTTGCCCATTCTGCAGCTTGTGAAACATTTCCAGCCTCGCATAAATCTTTTATCACATTTATCTATGAAACATAACAGACCACAAAGCTTTCATTTATGTTTAAATTACGATAACTAATATGTATAAAAATAAAGGCAAGAAAAATAGCTAAGAAACAATACTCAAAAAAAACTACAACATGCTATGCAATATAAGTAACAGTTTATATTAGATTCTAAGGTCCTACAGCATGGACCTTAGATGTAAGCCAGGGTTGGATATTACCCCAACACCCAGTACAGTTTATAATTTATATTATACTGCGTTTTGTATACTGCGTTTAGTGTTTTGTATACACTATTATTATTATGTTATCTTTGACCTTTGAATCTCTTTTTTCAACAACTTCTCTTCTATTACGAGTATCTGAATACCTGCTTCTTTTCCTTCGCTCTGTTAAAAACATTTTTAACATAATAAGAACCTGAAACATGAAAAGTCTATACACAAAGCATTTTCATATCTTCCTCATGTCACGTCACCCCAATTTTTTACTGTTATATAGAGTAACATATTTAGTATATAAACTGTTGTTGCCCAGTACATTACTCTTTGTAACATATTTAAGATTATTAAGTTACAATATTATATTTAAATAAATACTTTTGCCACTTGGTGCTTCTTCTTTAGAAGAGTTTTCTTTATTCTTAAACTTATTGTCAATTTTCTGCAAAATTAATAAAAAGCTGGTTTAGGTATAAAACTGGAGTGTTATATTATGTTACTGCTAAGTTAGCACCCTTTAATGTATATTTCCTTTACTGTCACCCCTACTTTTTACCCATTTAAAAAATTGTTACCCCCCTATTACACTCATGACGACCACTAAGTTTTCACCCAAGTCCTTGACGATGTCCTGGAATTGAGGCCAGATATGCCCCAACACCCAGGAAGTTTTTATATAGGTCGTTCATGCAACCAGTATCACTTTATCCTGGACTGCATCTACAATACAGTCCAGACTCCATTGGCAATACAACTCAAAAAAATTATAAATATATTCAAACAAGTACAGGAAAAATATTAATATATTTCCATAAATACAGGAAAATTATAAACATATTCTCACCTTGCATTCTGCACTAACATCTAGCGGTCTCCACCCAATAGCGCACCAAGTGTCAGATTTACATCGAAAGGCAACTTCAACTTCATCATTGTCGAGAAGTTTCCAGAATACTCTACAATAAAATTTATTGTAAATAAAATGGCCTTTATGGGTTGTCTAAATTGATAGCAATGTAAAAATTAAAAAATAGAAAAAAACAGTAACCCGCACAGTAACATTTGGTAACTGGTTACCCACCACGAAAGGAGAAACAGGATATTTATGCACAAATTAGTCAAATATATGAACAAAATTTTACGTGAATTCAGGGTCTTCATAAAGCTGAAGTTTGAAATAATCTGAAGTGTCCTCAAGTTTTGCTTCAGTGATGGAAGATTCTGTATCGGCATAAATAATCACTTTGGTGCATTGTAAGTAGGGATTTTTGACTCCAGTATCACAGTTTAATGGTTATGCACAATGAACAACCAGGTTTAATACTGACAGGCGTACTTAATTTAAAGGACATTGCGCCAACCCAATGGTAACAAATAAGTTGTAGAACTGTGGGTGCTATAGTAATGTTGCTAGGGTCTAGGTGAAATATCATGTTTTACTCCTATGGCATTCCTTAAAGTAAGAACTAACCCATATAGAATTTTATGTTTCCACCTCTGTATCCCAGACCCCCTAGCATGTCTTCCATAATACCATATAGATATAATTTAGTTTACCTTTATCACACAATTTTCCCATCCAACCTTCATAACAGAAACATTGTTTCTTAGGATAACTATCTGTTTCCATGGTAACGCATTCCCCATTAGATGAACAATCTTTATTAGTTGAACAATCGTTCTTATATTCGCATCTAAGGGTGTAAAAAAACGAAGTATATAATTTACTTATTCATTCTACATTCGTATTAGTGACAGAGATGGGTATTGAATTCAGTCCTTTTAGTTAAAGGCAGGGGTCTAAGCAAATTGCGATGAACAGTTTAATTTTATACTGACAAATTATAGTGATAAAATGACACAAAATAATTGATTATAGGTCAAAGTAAAGAGTTTAAAGATTGGAGCATGGGGAGTGAATAGTTTTTGTTTTGAATTCTGTTTTGTTGGTTTGGGTCATTAAAGTGGTGTGCACTAGTTATACATCAACTTGTGTTATATTACCTGTCTCCTTTATATTTATCCATACAAGTACATTCCCCACCATCACAAGTTCCCCCATTTAAACATTTCCCGTCAAAGCATTCATCTATAATGGTAATGGTCAATTAACTAGAATAAGGGGCATGCAATGTAAGGGGGTACTTGAAATAAAAGTAGAAGGTCAAATTATTTTAAAAAAAACTTATTTTGACTTTAAAGTAACCTACATCAAATAGAAGGGATTTGGCAACCAAACAACACAAAAATCCTGCTTGGTGCATACACTACTTTAGTAAAAGTGTTAAATATACATGTGGCAGTTAAACCCACAATACAGTTTCCATACATTTCCATTAAAGTCTCACCTTCTACTGAAATAATACTGACATCAGCACACGACCAAAATAAAAAACCATCATCTTTATCTCCCTTCCACTCAGATGCTTGTCGCAATATTCTGATGTAACAATGATCACATTCTACATCATCAGGTATTGTGATGTCATAAGATTGACTCCTTTGAATGCAAACAGCAATGTTGAGGTTTAAATTTAAAATATGCTGAAAATATCAGTACATTTGGTTTGAAACGATACCATTTTTCTGAGATATAATTCTACTTGTCAGTGCTGACATTGTTGACTTAATGTGATTGTTCCAGCCAAAGACACTTAACCGCAATTGTTCCAACTCAGTGGTCACTAATGGTTGTCCTAAATCCTAATTATCAGCCATACATAAAAAAAGAAAAAATCTTCCATAAAATGATCAATTACAAAGTAACATATATCGCAACCCGTAAGCTGGCACGAGCTGCATGTCGTATAAAACACGCGCGTTATAACGACTCTCCTTTTTTTGCCACGATAAGATAAGTTACATTCATTTAATATTGCATTCTGCAGCATTTATATTAAACTTACGTTGTGTCGTTTTTCGAAACGAATTCATCATCTGTTAGTTCGGTAACAATACCACCATCAGTATCCAATATTTGGAGCTTTATTCCACCCTGTATATTAAAAACTACGCCTAAAAAAATGACTTAAAATGCAACAAGTTTTGTAGGGGTTTTAATGACCTTGAAATAAGGGGAAATCCCGAACAAAGGGAAATTCCGTTTGACAGTGTTGCAAATATAACAAGAGAGAAAGCCGAATAGTTGGGTGGGTAAAATAGCCCACGTTTATATTCTTTTTTATCGTCCCATTTAATAGTAAACAAAGAATATTTACCGAACTATAGAAAAATAACATTCATAGCTATTGTATTCGAGGAGATAGTTAAAAAGTAAAGGGCAACTATAAATGATGACGTATCACTTACCAAGTGTGGATAAGCAGTATGCCACGTCACAGTGACGTCACTGCCACTTGTCAAATTTGTCAGAATAGCATTGCCTATACAACCAAAAAGTGTTAATTTAGAAAACCCGCGTTATAACGGCAGTCGTAGCCTGCCACGCGAGGATAAATAACTTACAATCATGCATTCACGGTATTCGTTATTGTAATGAGAAACATAAAAAATAAAATATTATATAAATGTTTCTTACTCTCGTTATATTCCACCCCACATGGTCCAATCGTCCACATATTCACCAGAAAGTCGAACGCCATCGGTCTAGCTGGTGGAAACGTTAGTACAATGTGTGCAACGGCAAAATAACTTGCACTAAACATCTGCGGAAGAGAAAAGATGATGCTATTTTGGAATTTAGGCAAGGCGACATTATGTGAGCAAAATAGTTTGCAACCGGCCAAGACCTTCTGATTAAAATAAAGTTAAATTATTAATTAAATATTTAAAATGTTGTTTTTTTTCTTTTGGCATAGCAACTTTGACCCAAGTCACAGGTTTCTTGACATGCCTCGCTGTAGAACCGCACCCATATAGGCGAATAGAAGGAACTACTGAACTAGTTCGGCTAATTTTCTCATTCCTTTGACATTAAAGCACAAGAATACTTACTAGAATAAATTGGTAATGAAGGCGCTTCATTTCGTATTTTCCTGCAAAGTAATAAATATATTGTATAGTGGTCTAAAACTGACGTTTAAAATTAGTACTTACTAATACTGTTTTATTCTTTTGTAAATGTTACTTTGAAGAAACGATATTTAAATTTATGACCGTTTTTTTACTTAGAAAATTCTATATTTTAAAATGTGGTGTAAAAAGTCGCACAAAGTTGAAAACTATATGAGTTACGATTACATTAGTGAAACTTAAATACCAATAACATAAAGTTCTCCAAATGAAAACCGTCACTTTATCCTAAACGTGCAGTTAAGCGCATTTTAAATATAACCTACAAACGCTAAAACCAGTAACATATATAAATCGCGCTACATACAAAAGGAATTTCGAAACGCAATATTCTTTTTATGCGGTACAAGTTATGTCGTTTCAATTGCTTGTTAAGTACTGGTAAGTGTGAGGCTAGCCTTGTTGGTGGTAGGATATATACACTTCATGTGAGCACTTACTATACTTATGTGGTATACAGGATACTAATGATGAACAAGTGCCAAAATGTGGTTATAGTTACGTAATCAATACAAGAATCTACGTTTTCCGTAAACAAGTCAGATGATACGGGATACCGGTCACGCCTTTTATCTTCTGTTGTATTTAAAACCGTTTTAGACCGACTCGACAGTGAGCATGAGGCGTATGAATTCACCATGTGTGTCTAGTGTATAAGAAGAAGACAATCATGCTATAACATGACCGACCATGCTATGTATCAGAAAACATATTCTGCCCGACAAATATAATTGTCTATGAAATACACTTAATATAGTAGGTCGGGGGAAGATGGGACACCTTATCAGTCTATTTTTTCGTCCCATTTGGTAGTAAACAAAGAACATACAAATAATTCTAAAACCGTATCTTCGTGACTCCCATAGACCGTTGTTAACTGTTTAAAGCACGATCCGGATATTTGGAAATCATGTGCTAAAGGTGTCCCATCTTTCCCCATCCTACTAGAATACTTTTTATACGAAAACTCAATTTAGGATTCATGTACATCTCGCTTCTATTAAACCCATATTTCCATATTCGGTGTGTCTTACATGCAGTCTCTGCAACAGGGGATTTCTCCTGACTCTGGCCCGGAAATCGTTCAAAGCATTGGGCAAAACTGGAGGTATTGGACGAACTGTGTTTCCGATTAATTTGGTTGGACGAGTTGCCGTGTAAAGGAGAACTTGAGAGTTGTGTTTCGGGATCAGTGAAAAGTGATGTTTTAATGCATTATGTGGAGCAGAAAGTTAGTACTTTAAAGATAGCTTTTGTACTTTATTACGGGTGTGCTGAAATTAGTGTCGCAAAAAATGGTTTTACAGTGATTTATAAAGCAGTTTCAGCATGTGTTGTGTAAAATTGTAAAATATAGGGTTTTAGTTTTAAAAGTATACCGAAAACAAATCTGAACAGTACAAATGCGCCGCTTGACTATATCGGTTTAAAGTCATTTAAAAATAAATCATAAAAGTATCTTCTTTTTATGGCATTTAACCACTGTCGTTTTTCGTTACTTTGCTTCTCTTTGTTATTTTGGAATAGATAATATTTTCATCGTTTTTGCACCCGAAGAGATAAATAAACGTTACGTACCGTGTGTATGTAAGAACTTAAATGCACGAGAACCGAAAATTTAGAAAAAACGAAGTGGTCGCTAATACACAAGTTAATCGGTGCATTTGGCGCTAAATTTGTCTCACAAGTCCACACAAATAGGAAAGTATTATTCAGGTCATACAAGTCACGTCGTTATAAAAACCAAAGTGTTTAATTCCCATAAGAAACAATGAAACTGAGGTTTCGGCTCAAATACTTAACATTTTGAAATATTGAAGTTTTAGAAAAAGTTTTGTTTGCTAGTTTCTTTTACTGTAAATGTAGTTTATGTAATATGGTAATACATAGAGTCATAGACAGTTTGACGTGAAATAACGAACTTAAAATTTTAAATGAAAATAGGTGCGTCATAGGAGTCGTCATGTTATACGAATACAAGAGAGCATAGCTCTAATGATCGGCCACGTGTATTACGACATATAAGATAAACCTAAAATATACACACACAGTCAGTCGCATTACCGTGAGTAAAGTTCACCAGCATTAGAACCGTCGCCTAAAGGCGTTTATTTGCGTTGGATTAGGTAAACGTTAAACTAGGCGGTGCTATAGTAGGGTGGGGGAAAACCTTTAGAAGCACATCATATTCATAATAATAATAATATAATAATAACTTTTATTTGTCTCTTCGATTACAGTAGCGAAGATTTGAAATGTTTCAAACGAAAAGACAGAATATAGCAACGAAACAACAGTTGTTAAAACACGCTTACAGTTAAAAACATATTTACATTTAGTTGGAAGAAAATAATTCAAGTATCATAATCATGTTTTAAGCAATTAACAACGGCCAATGGGTCGTTAGGATACAGTTTTACAAAGCTTTGAATCTTCTTAGCTTACTACTAAATAGGACCGGAAAATAGAATGATAAAGTGTCTTATCTACCCCCACCCTACTATATAAGAAACGTTTCTTCGCTTGCGAAGAATAGTTTATCTTTTTCCAAAAAAAGCAATGATGTAGTAGGATGGGGAAGATGGGACACTTTTAACACATAATATCCAAATATCATGATCGTGTTTTAAACAATTAACAACGGTCTAAGGAAGTCGTGAGGATACGGTTTAATATTTCTTTGTATGTTCTTTGTTAACTACTAAATGGGATGAGAAAATAGAATAAAAAGGTGTCCCATCTTCCCCCATCCTACTATACAAAAGGTACTTGTATAATCTATTTATAATGTTTAGATGATTGGCAATTTAATAATGAAACCACTGAACACGTCATACACTGCAGAAGTGACTGTATCTAATGTACAAGAACAACCAAGTTTATTTAAAGCTCATGGAGTTGCGTTGATTGCTGGTAAGTGTGTATGTTGTAGTAAAACACATCGATATGATGCAATACTGTGGGGTAGGATGAACAACGTTAGCACATAATATTCCATCTCTTTGTGCTGGCAATTCTCTGGCGAAATTAATCTGATCTACGCTATCATATTTTTGTAGAGATAAATAAAACTTATGCTATGTATGCTGTACCACGACATAAAGGTCGTAAGGTTAACCTTTGTGGGTGTTTGTAGGTTTAAATATTTTTACCCATTGAGTGCATTATCGACTGAGATTTCTCTGCTAATTTCCTTCTCCTTGCTGTTTAAATTAAACTGATCATCGCTGTAAAACTTTTGCAGAAAAAATAAAACTTGTGGTATACCCTACAACAGGGTTAAGCTATACAACATTGCAAACCAAGTTTTATATTGAAGGTAAAGTTTGGCATTTTATTTATATTTTCCTCCACAGGGTTAATGGGATTCGTTTTGTTTCTTCTTCTCGTTCTAATCATCGGATGTTCCTTACGTTTCTTCCTCCAACGGCGTCAGAGGCAAGCTTATCAGATCTCATCAATCCGTGGCATCAATCCAAACCAAGGGAGCTACTCCCGGAGGACCTTGGTGAAGAATGAGCATGAAAACTTCGGGAGTGGAAGCGTGAAGAGCATAATCAGCAGGAGGAGCAACAGCAACACAATGTTGGGAACTTGTCCTCCCGAGACACCATAGCATTAGTAGCGGATGCAGGAGCGGATCAGGAAAAGGAAGAAAGATGATCAGTAGTACATCAGTTCTACCCTCGTCTGGATCCTCGAGTCGAACAGGTGAATATAAACTATTTACCTATTTTGAATTGTCGTTTGCGAGTTACAGCTGCATGTATATAGTAAGGGGTTGGGGGACTCGACATGTTTTGCATGTAATATTCAAATATCCTGATCGTGTTTTAAACAATTAACAAGGGTCTATTGGATTCGTGGGAATACGGTTTTATAATTCTTTAAATGTTCTTTGTTTACCACCTGTCCTAATGGGACGGGAAAACAGAATGGAGATGTCTCATTTTTCCCCCATCCTACTTCATGTGTGTATTCCGTGTAATAAGTGGAGTTTATAAATTATTCTTATCTTTTTCAGGCACTCTGAGATTATCTCGCAACCCAGCTCTCTCCCATAACAACAGGAAACAGTCTTCTTCGTCTCTTCTCTCCTCTGTTTCCATCACAAACCTTCCTCTCCCCCCTCCTCCTATTCCTCCCTCTCACTCTTCTCCCACTCGCGCTCCTGGGAGCTTAAGAGCAAAACCACGAGCCGCGTCATCAGCGACATCTGTGACGTCATTTTCACATCCAGCGAAATGGAGGTACGAGCCGAATGTGCCGGTCAACTCGGCACGTTTTGAAGATCAGGGACCATTACCGGCTATACCAAGCCTCAGAAGCAGATGTAACAGCAACCCTAGTTATGTGAATAAGGCAAGACCTGGGAAACCCATAAGAGAGATGACGTTCGACAGTTTACGTTCGGCTTCTTCAAACACTAAACGTAGAAGGTAAAATATGGCGTTAATATCTTTTGATATCGAATTGTCTTTTCTACATCAAATAAATAAAATCCAGAATACCAAATAAATAATTTCCCAAACGTTACAAATGTGGTAACTAGTAAGCGGACACGAAGTGTATGAAACAAAAAAAACATGTTATAACGACCCTCCTTGCCCCAAGTTCGACGCCTATATTCATATTACAAATGAATATGACAAAAACATGAACAATCTGTTCGACGAAAATGATCTGTATGACCACTCACGTGCCCAACAATAACCCACAAAGTTAAAGGAATTTTTGTCATTTTTTAAAACAGTAGTGACTCTTTTAAAAAAACAGGATGAGGAAATATGGGATATTATGTGTCAACGGTATCCATCCTAACCCACAATGTTAAATGAATTTTCGTCAAACATTTTTTCAAAAAAAAACAGTAGTGACTTTTAGGCGCCGTTAAGCCTTGTACTTTGTCACAAAGATTGTTATTATTGCATAGTATGACGTGAATCGGGTTGTTTTACTACGAGGGTATAGTGGTAACTTGATGTAGGGGAAAGTTCACGAACCAGTTTATGACGTCAGAACGAGTGATTATGACGGAGGCTGATCACGTGAGAGTTTGAGGGACGATTTAAAAATAAATACGAGTAATTTCATCTTGGTTTGTTAATTCGCTGTGCTCACTGTCGAGTTATAACATGGGTGTTTTCTTGTACACCAGACACATGCTTAATTCATACACCTCATGTCAGCTGACAACCCTCGTTTGTGGGTGATTATTTCTAAAAGAGATTTTTATTTTTTGTAGTGTAGGGTTCACAATTTAGACAACCAATAATTAAGAGACTATTTAGTTGAAGCAATTACCGTTAAGAGCAAAGCTATCAGAGGTGCCTAAATTGTAAACGGTGTATGGGGTGTATAAGTCATGTTATAACGGCTGTCGATGGCTCGCAACGCGATGATAAATAAGTTATTATATCCTACATCAATATTATGGTTGTTTATCGTTCAGTTACAACATTTTAATCACGTTCCATAATCCCACAGACCAATCAACACAATGCTTGAGAACTTCGGTCATAAAGTACCGATGGAAATCCATGAGACGAATACTGAGGCAAGTCAAACAACACAAGTCGCTACGTGCGTGGCTGATCAAGATTGTTCATTGGCAGGAAGTGATTGTGATGAGAATACGAAGTCTCGACCCAAAGGCGCCGAACAACGCGACGACTCGACCGACCCGACTGTTACGTCACAAGCGGAGGGTAGCGATACCGGGAATTCACCTGTTTATACGAAAGTGAATTTGGAGTCGAGGAAGAGTCACGTGACAGCGAGTGCTGGGTCTGAAGAGGTTTCAGTTTATCATAAACTTGATTATGTGACGGGGGATGTGGCGACTAGTAGAGTTAGCTTCGTACGAAAGTCACCGGGACCGGAACGGAATAAATCTGTTGATTATTTTCATGAAGTTTTATTGCGTTGGGGACCAAAGCTCCCCGAAGATGGTGACTACGATCACCTCGATAGCGACTTTAGCGGCCGTTTCAGGATCACGCACAAATTGAGACGACCAACTGACGTCAACGGGAAATCCCCAGAGGAGGAACACAAATCAAAACCGACGGTAAAAAGTAGAAGTTTGTTCAATGTTGGGAACAGTAATAAGAAAGAGAAGCCAAGATTAAAGAAAACGACGATTTAATGACGTTGTTGATGAATAAATGAACAGTTTTATCGAATGTTTTAATCGTACACCTTCTTTGAAATAAAATATCAAATGTGTGATTTCAGGTTATTTGATTACGAAGTATTAAATAACCTTAACAAAACGTGTATTAGCATGGGATTGGCAACAATAGATAAATCACTCAAATTTTTATTCATAGAGATCTAAACGACCAAACCAACCAAAAGTCAGGTCTGCTTATCCACACACTGCAATAGCTTTAGCAACTTGACTGTAGGCATGTGAATGGCAACCATATATAAGTCACTATAGTTGTAAATAACTGGACCAACCAAAAGGTTTTTAAAAAATAAAACCTTTACTTCAGAAAGCTTAGTAAACCACATAAACCAAACTATTACATGAAAGTTTTGTATTTTGATATCAAAGCAATTATACAATATATACAACAGAGTGAAACTGTAATGGGGGCCAGCGTATACAAGATACAAAGATAAGCAAGCGACTATTTACAGCATAAAAATATTAACAAATATACAATAATGTACAGGTTTCTTCTACATGGCTTTTGGTTAACTAGTTTGATTTTTTCTTTCAAAAATACTTTCCAGTTTTGGAGTTTTAGAAATGGCGGAAGACTTTTGTAATGTTGTGTCGCAGAATTCCTGATGACATTTTTAATTTTCTGATGACGTATTTAATTTTCTGATGACGTATTTTTAATTACTCAGGACGTTGTTTCTTTTCAGTGTGACGCTTGATCTTAGATAGGTTGTGACATCATAAATCCATTGTTTTGAAATATCCCATCCAATTGTTGCGTCATATAGATATCATTGTGACATGAGATTCCAAACTCGATGTGAAGAAATCACGACAGCGAGTTTTATTTATAAGATTTCGCGAAACTTTTTGTTTGTTACGTCATAGTTCGCACCAATGCTACATGTTTGTTTATAAGATTTCAATGTTTATGTTCGTCGCGATGTTCAAACAGCTTCTGTGACGTCACAGAAGCGACCGCTTTGAAGCGCGATCGCTTCGCCATATTTGGATAAAGTATAAACGTGTTTCTCATTGTTAGGAACACCATAGACAATTGTTATTGTTCTGATAATTGGAATCGGCAAATCGCGGTGACCTCGATTCGACTATGACGTCACAGACGGTAATTGGAAATCGTCGTATAGTCGAAAACAAAATTTCGTGCTTTAGAATTCGAGTTTTAGTTGATATTCGAGACAAGCATTATTATTCGATTATAACGTCACTAAAACTAGAACCCTGCAATAATTGAATGATGAAATGTTCTTTATTGTTTTTGTTTTGGGTTTAAAACTGTGGTATTAAATTAGGGGAATCTCAAATTTTACTTTTACGAATACGTTTACCAATTAACACTGTTTTATAAAAAAAAAACTATTTAACATAAGTAAAAACACAGGTTCGTCATTTGATATGTAGTATTGTACAATTAGAGTTTAAACTGGTGGTGTGTTGCAAAAAGATCTAAAAAATTCAAGCGTGCCCTGAGCGTAAAAGTTCAAAACCACTGGTTTAGTTAGGCTGTGTTTTTGTTATATGTTAGTAACTTAACGATGGTACGCTGTTTAATTAGGCGTTGTTTTACTAATTAGTATTTTGAGTATTTTCACAAAATTTAACCATTTAACTTAACGGTAATAGAGTCTAAAATATTTATAGTAGGTTGGGGTAAGATGGTTTATGTTTTCATTTTCTTTTATCGTTCCATTAGGCAGTATACAAAGAATATTTACTAAATTATAAAACCGCATCCTCCAAAGGTTCGTTAATAACTGTTAAAAATACGTGTAGTAAATGGCACAGTATTTACCAACCATATTACCCCGCAATATTATTTACATCGAATTTTCTATGAGGGTATGTGACGTCACATAAGTTTGTGTGACGTCACAATTCAACATTCTTTTGTTTTCTAAAATGTTTGTTAACTAGTTCGACTCTGTTACGCAGTGAGTCTCGAACCAACGACATTCTAGCTTCACTGATCGCTTCGTCACTTCTTCGTCCTGGTAACTCCTGTAGAGACAAGTACAGTTTAAGATATGACATTTCTGATGTTTTATTGCAGGCTGGGAAAATATGGGACATATTTTCAATCTATTTTTAGTCCCATTTGGTAGTAAACAAGGACATTCAAAGAATTAGGAAACCCTTTCCTTACGACTCCCATAGACCGTTGTTAATTGTTTAAAACACGATCAGGGTATTTGGATATTATGTGCTAAAGGTGTCCCATCTTTCCCCACAGTACTATACAATACTGAAGTGGTATAACTTGTTTACACGTTACATATGTTGTAATTCGGTAAGCGGCCGCGAGGTGTATGAAACAAAACACCTGTGTTATATCTACTGTCGCTGCCCCGCCATGCGAGGATAAATAAGATTCATTCATTCATCATGTTACTTACGTCATCACAATATTACGTCATCACTACATTACGTCACTTACATTTCTGTAATCTTCATTAGCAGTGAATAGAAACTTCACCACAGATGTAAATAACTCAGATCTTCCGTATTTATCAGCGAGGAAAGGAAAGATATTGAAATGCATTCCGAAAGATCCTCGGTCCATTTCTTCTTTAGATGGCTCTTTACCCATTAACATCAAGTAGTGAGGGTAGACCTGGTAAAGTCGGAGGTTTATAGGTTAAGGTTCACACACTTAAAGTGAAAATTCTGCCAATGTTTTCACCTATAGTGCACATATAGTGTTTTTCGACGTTTGAATATATTAATACAATTGAATGGATGTAACTTGCTTTATCCTCGGGAGGCCGGAAAACGACAGTAGATATAACACGGGTGTTCTGTCTCATACACCTCAGAATGCTCGCTTACCAGTTACCATGTATGTAGCTTTGTGGTAAATAAACGACGGAAAACGTTTATACTTTCAAAGGTGATTTTTATCTTAACTTTAAATGACGTCGTGATTACGTCACGATTACGCCCCACTTACTTTTGGTTCAGGGACTTCCTTGAACTGTAACCTCATTCTGCTGACATCCTCTTTTCTTACGAGAGCGAAAGAGAAGAAACGAGAAAAGTAATTCGAGAGGACCAACATTGAAACCGGGATAGTAGGTTCCGGTTCATCAGTAATACAAAGTACTGGGAATCTTAAAATTACAAAACATGGTATGAAACATATATGGCAGTCGAAGTTAATAGCGGTAGTTGTGGTTATAGTGAGATGGAGGAAGTTGGGACACGTTTTTATTCTGTTTTCTTGCCCCATTTGGTAGTAAAAAAGAACATTCAAAAGAATTATAAACCCGTACCCTCATGACTTCCATAGACCGTTGTTAATTGTTTAAAACACGATCAGGATGTTTAGATATTATGTGATAAATGTGTCCCGTCTTCCCCCACCCTACTATGCGATTTTTTGCTATTGTGTTCGGAAATACAAATAGTGTTAGAATAGAATATTACTCACCTGGGTGGACTTGACTTATAATATGAATCAACAACCCAATCCTGAAACTTCTTCATTCGGCTTGGTTTAAAATTCATTCGTTCAATTTGGTTTGGAATCGAACTTGAAATAATTTCCTCTGCTTTAGTTGGCGATTTCACAATCAAAGGTCGTTTCTTCTTTTTGCCGGTGAACTTGATTTTCTCCTTAGGGGTTACACCAAAAGGGAAAATAACCGCTACACCGTTACCGATATTTTCTGCAGTAGATTCAGGCGCCTGTTGGTATAAAAAATATTAAAATACCAAAATTTTTATTTATCTTTTCAAATTTAGTGGCGAAAAACAGATTAATTAGATTATTGGAACGACAAAGAGAACGTATTTATCAGCAAAACGAAGGTCATTAAAAAAACATTATACGGTTATAAATAAGCTATACTGCTATTTGAGAAAAAGCATCAAATAAACAGCGTGGTAAAAAATTAAAACTTTAAAAATGCAAAAGGCAACAGAATATGGTAAATAGAACAAACTACCAATTTAATAAGATTATAAGAGAAAAACCAAAAACTTCACCTACCCAAAATGCGACAAAGTGCCAGAAAATGAAACAAAGATGGGATAGAAAACTGAAAACAAAATGAAAACTTACCAAAAGTTTCGCGAAATTTTCTTGTTTTTCAATATCGACTGACCCGTACCATACCGCCCCCTTTACGTGGCCTGCGTGGTGCCACCATTTACTGTGGGAGAAATTTTGGGTAATTTTAGATAAATTTTAAAAGTAGAAAGCAATAGTTTTACCTACCGGTTTGTAAATAACGTACAGTACGTACGTTAAAAAAACACAATAACTACTGTGTATATAGAATATGATGATCACAATAAAAAATAAACGTTTTTTGTGACCTAGCAAAATGCAGCTCTATATTTCAAGTAATAAAACAGTAATGCTTGTTTGTGCTGCTGATGTAATAAAACAGAAAACACAATATTTATCCATATACTCGGCGTTGTAGTAAAGACAACTCCTTTAAATTCCAGTTCCCCGAGTATGCTACATCATAGAACCTTATACTTCCAGAGTAGAATTCAATTATACCTAATGCTATTTTATACCATCCGATTGGACAATTCAAATTCAAACCAACCAATAGCAGACTCACCCGTGTAACTTGTCCTTAAACACCACGACGATCCAAGCATCTCTACTTTCCAAAACTTTTGGTTTGAAATTTGCTTCATTTATTTGAACTACGTCTGGATATTTGCTATCTAATGGTAGTCCCCATGTTTTAACGTCAACAGGGTCCATATTTAGACTTATCTTTGGTTTTTCATCTTCTGCCTGTAAAGAAAATAAGGTTATAGTAGGGTGGGAGAAAATGGGACACCTTTAACACATATAGGCTATTGTCCAAATATCCTGATCGTGTTTTAAACAATGAACAACGGTCTATGTGAGTCGGGGAGATACGTTTTTTTAATTATTTGAAATCTATGTTTACCACCAAATGTAAATAGAAAGATAAGGTGTCTCAGCATCTTTGCATTATTGGGTAGGCCTATAGCCCATATATATAACTTCATATTTCATGAATAAAGAATACAGTGTTACTAAATAACGTTTAAATATTTAACTCAAAGGGTAACGCATCCGTAGTCAACCATTTTTGTACGATTAAGATTTAGCATTATAAGCCTATACACTTATTTCTAGCTTATGCCTATTCGTCATATTTTATGTCATTTTCCCTACAATCTGCCTTGAACTAATTCAATTGTATAAATTGAGGTTTACAATAAAAATATCGACTTACCGTTCCACGTTGTACCAGCAGTAGCACCAGCAACGTAACCAACAGGTTAAGCTTCCACATAATCCAACCATATGCAGTCAACATGTGCAACTGAACGACACGTTGTTTGAATCGTCGTATTTTCAACGTGAAATATCGCCCGAGGGTTATTAGTTTAGAAAGTCCTCAAACCGCCTATTAAATAATAACGACGGTTATTCAAAAGCGAATAAGCTGCTAGGTGGCCATACAACAATGGGTGTTAGGGTTGATACAATTATAAGCGAACCAATTAGAAGACACTCACCAATTTTGAAGCTCGTTTTGTAAAGCAAGAAATGCGTTGAATAAGAGAGCCAACAATATCCTTACTTTAATTTTGTTGATATAAAATACTATTTAGTAAATAAACTTAAAATAATAGGAGACTTTGTAGCATTGCGCTATTGTTGTACCCGGCTACTAAATTATGTATAGGTCTACTCTACACAGCTAAAGTGTTACGTACCTTGCCTGAAGTCTTCCAATCTAATACCATAGATACTCTAATACGTATTAGACTTGAGTATCTATGCTAATACTAATATAACACTTAATAGCAATAGACAAATTTATGGCATTCTGCTAAATAATGTAGACAGAAGACTAAAAATACTCTTAAACGTAGAAGTTACACAACACTTACCCTTTTGCGGTAAAACTTGTCTTTCTTTATTTACCTATACTAGCCTACTATATTTGATTACAAAGGTCATAAACTGAACTAGCTAGCTGTTTTGGTCCTTATTTCTACTCGTTCCTTATACGTTTATGCTAACATGGGCACGCTAATGCTAAACTACGCACTGCAATATAGGTAAATCAACACACTGCAATAGGTTCAGCAACTTGACTGTGGGCATGGGAGTGGCAACCATGGATAAGTAACTCAAGTCCCACCCACGAGGATATGAATTACCGAATCTGCCTGCTTATCCACACACTGCGACAGCTTCGGAAATTGGCTATTAACGTGCGTGAAATCTAACAGTTAAAGCCCTTTTAAAACACAAATAAATTAACTCAAATTAAACTATAGTTGCGATACGCATTGAACAGCGATATTAACTTAAAAACAAAAATCCGAGTGTGTAACAAAAGTACGAATTTTGCATCTTGGAGCAACTGTCATGCAAAGTGTCTGAAACCATATGTGTTCAAAACGTGTGCAGCTTCATTTTGAAGCAACTTAGACGTGAGTCGTGTGTTTATAGGTGCAGAACTGACTTTAATATTTATTCAACCACTTTTCCTTTGCTATTTGGTCGATTTCAGACGTGTCCAAATCTTCTGACCCCAATCTATCTAGACCCAACGATTTGTACGACGTTTGTGACGTCATAGACAGCGCTTGTTGCAGCCATTGTCCGTGTGAATGGACGCTGGTGTATAACCGACGTGTGGACCTTGAACCTATCTGGGTGTGGCTGGCCACGCCCACCACATACCAATGGTCTTGACTTTTACACAAGAGAGGTTCAGAATCATCCTGGGTATAAAGATGGTTGAATGATAAATTATATGGCGTTTTAAATGAATAAGTGAATAAATGTAACTTATTTATCATCGTCTGGCCGGAAACGACAGTCGATATAAAACGGGTGTTCTGTTTTAGACACCTCATGCCCGCTTACAATTTACCATGTATAGTAGGGTGGGGAAAGACGGGACAGCTTTAGCACATAATATCCAAATATCCTGATCATGTTTTAAACAATTAACAATGGTCTACGGGAGTCGTGATAATTCAGTTAAATAATTGATTGAATGTTCTTTGTTTACTACCAAATGTGACGAGAAATAGAATACCGAGTATGTAAGTAAATACTTTTCGGGGATTTTTTGGCTGATAGTTTAGACAACCCATTAGTGACCACTGGTTTTGAGCAATTACTGTTAAGTGACTTGCCCAAGGACGCATACATTTACTTACTAAAAAGCAAAATCGAATTTAGGGGGCAGCTAGTTTAGTCAGATAGATGTGAATACCATCCCAGTAAATACTAAACTTCTTCACCATTGCATATATTCACTACTGTAACAGATATAGAATTCTTACCGTTCCTCCATATCCAGAAGCATCCAGTCTTACATGATTAGCACAAACAAAACCGGAATCTTTCTCCAACCCAAGATCTTGTTCACACCAAGCTGATGTTTCCATCTTCATTTTGTAATCCAGCATGTTTTGAGATGATGTGCCTGTGGGTATATGTGTAACGGATGAATGTAACTTAATAATAATAATAATAACATACATGGTAACTCGTAAGCTGGGGCGAGGTGCATGACCACCCGTGTTATAAGGACTGTCGTTTTTCGGCCATGCGAGGATAAAATAAGTTACGTTCATTCAATCAATTTTTTCGTCTCTTCGATTACGGTAGTGAAGATTTGTTTGTTTTTTTTAAAAAAAAGACAGGATATAGCGACAAAATAACAGTTGTTGTAACACGCTCACGGTTAAAAACATGTTTTTTACATTTAGTTAAAAAAAATAAAACTTATATATCCTTGGCCTTTGCATGGCCAAACCCAGTGGTCATTCGGTTGTCTAAATTGTCAGCTATACATTCAAGATATATTTTGTTATTTCAATATTTTCAACTTTCTTAATATCACTACCATGTTTAAAGAGTCAAAAAGTTATTAAATTTAACTAGAAAAACACAGCAACACATTTTTTCCTACCTTTATCAATTCGTGTCCAGCCAACAGCAAAACACTCACTATCAGTGTTATGAACATTATGCCCGTATATCGGCAAGCATGCTGGCTGTGTATCAGTATGCATTATAGATGTTGTAAGTTTCCACACAGCTATGTTATGTGTACGAGTTGTATCGTCGTAATTGGGGTGGATGAATAACCTGCGTGTAGATGTTATGTTAGGGGTGGCTTATACACCAGACACACATGGTGTATTTCTACACCTCATGCTCACTGTCGAGTTATAACATGGGTTTCTTCCAATACACCAGATACACATTGTGTATTTATACACCTCATGCTCACTGTTATAACACAGGTGTGTTTTTATACACTAGAAACACATGTTTTTATACACTAGAAACACATGTTTTTATACACTAGAAACACAACTCAAAGTACTGTTAAATTATTTGTGATTTTAAAACTATATTTTTCTACAAAACTACCTTTTTAAATGCCATCTTAATAACAATAACGTTGAATATTGACTTACCTGTCTACATACACTCCATTACCATTAGTGAGATCATCATTCATATAAAACTGTGATACTCGATTCACGCCAATGCTCACGCCCCCATCACGTGCTAGAGCAACCAATGCAAACTTAGCACAATGAGCAGCAGATAGAATGGTGGTAGCATCAACCAATACACCAGTACAACGTGGGTAGGCCTGGTGGAATGTGTGTTATGTTATGTGAGGTAAAACATGGGTGTTTTATATGAGAACTGTTAAGTTAACACACATTGTGTATTCACTATTCATGCAGCTCATGCTCACTCAGTTATAACATATGTCTCCTCTTATACACCAGATATATATGTGTATTCAAACACCTCATGCTCACTGTCAAGTTATAACATAGGTGTCTATTTATACACCAAATATATTTGTGTATTCCTACACCTCATACTTCCCGTCAAATTCTAACATTTCCTTAGCGCCTTCTTATACACCTTAAGCTGACTGTTAAGGTATAACATGTGTATTTATACACCTCATGCTGGCTGCCAATTACAACACAGCCATCTCCATACACACCAAGCATACCAACTTACATGTCCACTACGCTCAGCAGTCTCCCTTATAGAAACCACCCATGGCCATTTCCCATCCGTAGCAGTGTGAGCCATTGCTGATGTTTCAAGTTCCGTTATTGGGTCAATAGTTGGCCATACATAAGCTGACATACCGCATTGTGATGGCACAATTGGGTTTTCAAACTGAAATATTATTACATTAAAATTGGTAATTATTTTTTTGAGTTTATTATATAATAAAAAAAACTTTTTTTCTACCTAACAGTAACACTTCATCCAGTTATATTTAAAAAATTAAATTAGTTAGAGCATAAGTTATAAATTATTTACACCAAGTTAATTTTTAAACAACATAGGCAACTAAATCTAACTACAAGAAATCACAATACGTTCTTATTTTAACAATTTTTTGGGAAAAAATGTTGTTTAATTTTTTGTTGTTTCTAAATTCTAGCATGTTTTTAATTTATATGGTAGCACTCTGTTATATGACATTACTATAGTATTTTATTCTGTATGAGTAAGGTCCCGCAGTGTGGCACGCTATGCGTCCTACGAATTAGGCCAGGTTTGGTGCACTATAGTATCAGTGTAATTACCATTTACATTATGACATCACATGGTATTACTATTTACCTTATATGACATCACAAAGCCTCCATTTTCCTCCATCCCATTAGATCGAAACTTTACCAACATATTCATATTGATAGAACTTGTAACATGACCACCATTGTTGGTATCATACATAGAAATATCTCGACCATGATACGTACGAAGATGTTCCGAATAAACAACATTGTCACTACTACCTTCGTATACCTGGGGTGAATGGATAGGGTTTTGAATTTTATTCTATATGGGTAAGGTACTACAGTATAGATGCAAGAGGATCTGGGATTTTTTACCCCAACATTGTGTATGCACATTATATTGTATATATATGGGTAAAGTACTACATAATAGGGGCAAGGGGATCTTGGATTTTTTACCCCAACATAGTGTATGCAAATTTTATTCCTTATGGGTGAAGTTCTACAGCAGGGCATGTCATTAGACCTGGGGCTGGGATATGGTTTGTTAGTTACCACCACATTATATATGTTATATGTACATTATAATTTATATATAGGTGAAGTCCTACAGTGAATATTGACTGTGTGATACTTATCTAGTCATACATAATGAAACAAAATAATCACCCACTAAATTACATAACAGGTGTTGAGGTGTATGAAACAGAACACCAATGATATAAATATTAACCCCGCCCTGCAACACAAACAATATTCAAGCAATATCAAGCCTGTTTTACCTTGACATAATCTGCATCATCTCCCATGTTAGACTCAAGGTCAAGTTCAAGTAATGTAAGCGTGATCTTTTTATTACCTGGTAATTAGCATTGTGAGGTTTCCATTTAATATAAACAGCTAATACAGTTAAGATTTCTTTATGATTTGGCGGTTATTTTTTTTTTGTGTGTTCAATATAAAAACTTGGCAGTTAGCTGATGACCCTAACACCCAGGGTGTTACAAGTTACTTAGTGACCACTTGGTTGGAGCAATGTACAAGTATCCTTACAAGGGCACATACTCTGTATCAAGCATTGAATGCAACCAGTGAGCACCAGGCACAAGACATTTCAAAGATCTTACATTATTTATCATAGTTATAACTTGTAACTAAATTCCGCTTAGTCATAAAGAACATACAGTACTCTGGGTAAGAGGGGATACCGTTGGCACCTAAACCCCATATTTCCTGAGCGTGTTTTAACAATTTACAAATTATTTTTTGTTTTCTTTGAAATGGGATAATAAAAAAATAAAAAATGTCCCATCTTGCCCCACCATACTATAGTATTCATGACAGTTTTAGTTAAGATCTTACACCGGATCTCTTATCTGTAGACCAGTTAAGCATAGACCTACATATAATAATATCTTTACATTCAGCACTTACTTGCTAATATCCACACACACTCAGTGTTAGGGAGGTAGGATCCATTACCAAGGTATCCAGGTGATACAATATAACCAAATGATGTTTCATCAGTTATTAATCCACCACATGAATATGAACATACAGGTTTATCACTATGCTGTGGGTTCCCCATGTTAGCTGTGTAAAAATATTGGATTAGCAAAATACTTATACCTCATGCTCGCTGCATAACAGTGCAAAATTTACTGAATTTGAAAAAAGGCAAGAATTTGTCAGGAAAATGAATAAATCTTGTCTATCCTTGCGTGGCTGGGCGACGACAGTTGTTGATTGTTGTAACACAAATGTTCTGTTTCATACACCTCATGCACGCTTACTAGTTACCACATATGTAACTTTGTGGGTGGTAGTTTCCATTTAATATATGGCTGTCAATTTATAAAAGGACTATCGTTTTATTGTTAATTTTCTTCTATTTGTTGTTTTAACTAATCAGACTGAATTCTTAGACACAAAAAACTTACATTGGATTTGCGAACTTACCGTTAGCTGTTACTGATAAAGTTTCAAACAGTTCTCGATTTAGATTCATCTGATTAGCAGGCACGGTTTCCATAGCTACATACGATGGTAGATAAGTGGTTGGGTTGTTTTGGAGGAACATTCTCCATGGGGTGGTGGAAGCAGAAAATAACGAGAATCTATAATATTTATATGGTTATAATGTTGTTTCTATGGTTATCTATAATATTTCAATGAAATGATGATGTGTATCGGTTGGACATGCATGGATATTCATACACCTCATGCTCACTGTCGAGTTATAACATGAATGTCTGCTTATGCATAGGCTGCACATAGTGGCTTCATACACCCCATGACTCATGCTTTCTGGTAAACTATAACAACATGGGTGTCTTGACTGTCTTCTTTTATATGAGTGTGAATTATACTAATTGTAAACAAACATAATATGAGGATAACCTTTGATTAGAGCTGTCAGGGTTCCCACACATGAATAGTTGTTGAACATCATCTTGTCGACAAGTGCCAACACCAAGCACAGCTTGTGATCCAACAATGTTTATTGGCTGGAATATAAATGAATGAATGTAACTTGCTTTATCCTCGTGTAGCTGAGCAACGTCAGTCGATATAACACGGTTCTTCTGTTTCATACACCTTGTGCCAGCTTACAAGTTACAATATATTTTAATTCGTAGTATATTAGCGTGTTTTTTGGTTGATATTTTGAACAACCCATTAGTGACCACTGGGTTGGAAAAATGCTGTAAAGGGTTAAGTGCGGACACATACACCCACAATGGTAGCAGCGTTGAGCCTTGAACTCACTACCTCGGAGTTAGAGGCAGGTGACAAATCTAGGCGGGCAATCGGTCGTTATAAAAAAANTAAACAAAGGGTGTTAACTATATGTCAAATAGTGGATAATAACATTTAAGGTTTGAATGTATAGCTGTGGGTTTTTGAATGTATAGCTACAGTACTATGCACAGTATTATTCCTGGTAAATACTAACCTGCAGACAAAGGTTGTTCTTTTTATTCTTGATTGAGTTACCCGTCATTCTCCATCTATTAGCATCATCCTCTGGTTTACAATCACTTCGTGGCATCCATTTCAATGCATTGTCGCTGCCAATGGTGAAACAACCAATAGCTGATGCAATGTTTATCATCATGAAGTCAGAGCTGGTTTCGTAAACTATGAGTAAAAATGAATTTTTGTAACTTATTCATTTATCCTTGTGTGGTTGGACAATGAGTCGTTATAACATGACAGTTCTGTTTTATACACCTTGTGCCCACTTACGAGTTATTTTTTAAGTATATGGTTGACAATGTAGGCAATATGTGATTGACCACTAGGTTGGAGCAATTGTTGATAAGTGTCTTGCCCAAGGACACATATGCCCCCAACAGTAGAAGCCTTACTTCGAAAACCAAATACCTCTGGCCTAGAATCAGACACGTTAACCATTTTGCTGCTAAGCAGCCAAGTAGCAACAATAAAGACTTTAACTTTGTAAGAAATTCAAATTTCATTGTCATAACATCTGTGTAAGTTTTAAGCCTGTACTTGTTTTTTAAGCCAAAGTTATTTTTTAAAATAGCAGAAACAGAGCTCTGTTACTACAAACTTACAACTTGAACTATAACTTGAAGTTGGTTTAACTTACAGGTAAAACACATTAATAACTTTCTTACCGTTTAATGGGGTAAGTGGATCAGCCACACATGAAGGTAATGGACCAGACCACACACCATTCTGGCAAGTTATTGAAATGGACCAGTCACCATTACTGAGTGCAACGTTATCCCCACAAGTCATGGTGCATGTGTCACCATGTTCCGAGTATCTGTGATAGATACAATTTATTTTACATTTGTTGCTACCAGGCATAAACATATAGTAGGATGGGGAAGATGGTACACCTTTTTAACGTATTTTCATATCCCATTTGGCAGTAAACAAAGAAAATTCAAAAAAATATAAAACTGTATCCTCCTGACTCCCATAGACCGTTGTTTATTGTTTAAAACATGATCAGGATATGTTGATATTAAAGGTATCTCATCTTACTACAAAATACTATATTAATGATACTATATAGGCAAATTATAAGTGTAACTGCATTATAACAATAACAATAGTTTCTATTTGTCTTCCTCTTTGATGACAGTAGCAAAGATTTAGAAATATTTTAAGCAAAAAGACGGGATATAGCGACAAAACAACAGTTGTTAACACCCTTACAATTAAAACATATTTACATTTTATTGGAAGAAAATAAGCGTTGTTGCTTCACCTAAAATGTCAAATGTTAAACTCGCTTTTTCTATAAAAACCGAAAAATTGATGCCTACGTGCAATTATCAAAAGACTTACTGATCAGTACAGCTTGAAGGGGAGAAGACAGATAAAAACTTTGGTAGAATTGGTTCACATAGTTGTTTACATACAGAAGTAGCACCACCATTTCCACCCCATGTTCCATTGCTCATACATATCCTTGTGCTGTCACCAGATATTGTGTATCCTGTGTGTAACAATGCTATGTTAGTTTGTGGTGGGGGGTTTAAGGATATCTTGTCAAGTTTGCCTCTAGACTAGGGGATATGGGTTCAAGGCTTGACGCTGCTACAATAGTGAGTGTGTGTGTCTTTGGGGAAGACAATAAACAGAAGTTATTCTAACCCCAATCACTAATGGGTTGTATAAATTATCGACATTACAGAAAAAGTTCACAGAGTTAGACATTGACATTACAAAAACTAACAAGTAGGCATGAGGTGTATGGAACAAAACACGTATGTTATAACCACTGCCGTCACTCTGCTATGTGAGAATAAAAAGTTACATTCATTTATAAGAAGTAACAAACCGACTAACCTGGTAAACAAGTTAATGTAGCAGTTGTACCAGCTACTACTGCAGTTCCCATCATGGGTTCGTATTCAACAGGTTCAGCTCCCATGCTTGTAACTTGTGGGCATTTAAATTGCGGTATACACCTGTGTAAATTGATACTTAATAACATCTATAGTAGGATACATTACAAACTTTGACACATTATCACAGTAAATCATACAGCAAGGCAAGCCAACTGGAATGTAGGTCAGAGTGTCCTCAATTACCATATAAGATACAGTTGTTTGATATAGCAAGACTTCTCTATAACCATAATAACATTACCTTGGCATAGGTCCATCCCAGTTCCCCCCATCCATGCACTTCATTGTAGCTTCCCCATCCACCAATACATAGTCAGCTGGGCAGGTTAATGTACAACTTGTACCAGGAGCTTTTACATCAGATACACAAGACAATGATGAGATAGCCATCTTACTACCACTTGTAACCAAACTAGCATCAGTTGTAGCGCCTTGTAAACTGCAACCAACTGAAAGAAATGGAAAAATTAAAACTTTTTTGTAATGTAAATAAAGCCACCACTTAATATCTCTCAAATTGTTGCAACAAAATTAAGAAAATTCGACGTAGTTAATCAGAAGAGCATATTGATCTGTTAAATATGTACTACAGTAGTACAGTTTGGGTGTGTAAACTTGTAAAGGACAGCCACTACAGTGTTAAAATCTTATTACTATTAAAATCATAATCATCTACAAAAGTTTAGATCTTGGTAAAAACTAGCTAGTTTAAATTATTAAAAACAGGGAAAATAATTTATTACATCTTATTGTCACATAGCAAAAATGATAACTTATATTTAAACAGATTGACGTGTTTCTAATTAAAACGTAGTTAGAGTAACTGTGATAATGTGTTGTAACTCTGGTCCCAATTTAAAAAGTATCGCAAAAACAAAACTTAAAAAGTAATCCCCCTAAAAAAGTAAACTAAGGTTTTTTAAAAATAATAAGACAATATAACGCACCCATGCAAGGTTCATCCATTCCTGACCATGTTCCATCGTCTGCGCATGTTCGTGCATTTGTGGTGATTCCTGCACTTGTGACACTTCCTTGTGCACATGTAGACGTGCAAGTTGTGCCACTGGTCACTTGCAATGCACCACAAGTGGCTGGGGTAAAGTAGGAGGTAGGGGCAAGGGGAAGACCAAGGCAGAATGCTGTGTTGGACGGAATAACATAAGTGTTAATAGTAACGAAGATCATGTAGTACTGTAGGGTAAGATGGGACACCTTTAGCACATAATATCCAAATATCCCAATCGTACTTTAAACAATTAACAGCGGTCTATAGGAGTCGTGAGGATACAGGTTTATAACTCTTTGAATACTATTTGTTTGCTACCAAAAGTGACGAGAAAATAGAATAAAAAGGTGTCCAATCTTTCCCAACCCTACTATATTAATAAATAATTAAAACATGAGAAAAAGGGAAATTAGCTGCAAAACGACAGTGGTTTAAATATATTATGAGTAAAATCTACTTGGGTAAAAGTAAAGTATCCAATAAAAGCGTGGCTGCAATACAGATAATACAGTATAAATTTACTCATATTGAGTTGCGTTTTTTAAACACGATTGAATGTTCGTAACTTTACATTATGTTCTGTGTGGGTGCTGGGGCATACAGTAAAGCATGACATGGGACCTGGGATTTAGTTCAGTTGGTCCATTACCAAACAATAATTTGTACAAAGATATTTTATTCTATATAGGTTTTACAAAGAGGCATGACTTCTTCAAATCTAAGATTTTAAAGACAAAAATGTAGTCTAGGTAAAAAAATTGAAAACTACAGACATGTACTTTGTAGCGACTACAGTATTTTTTTAAAAAACAACATAATTCGGCAAATTTATAATCAAAAGTATATGAATATTTCAACTCACGTTTACACTGGGGCACTGTGCCTGTCCATAAATTGGTAACTCCAGTGCAGTAAGCTGATGGAGTGCCTTGTGTCATATAATACCCAGGTAAGCACGAGAACATACACAGTGTACCCCTGTTTAACGTAACACCAGTAGAACATTGTGAGGGGGTGACCTCTAACCCAACAGTCAGAACAAATGGGTTACAGGTACCTTCGGATGGAAGCTGAAAAGAGTAAGTTTATATAATATATAGTACTGCGGGGTGAGATGGGATACGGTTAATACCTATATCCCATATTTTCAAATTGTTTTTATCAGTTAACAACGCTCTTTTAAAGTCGTGAGGATACGGGTATATGTATATTTCTGTGAATATTTTTTGTTTACTACAAAATGGGACGAGAAAAGTAGGAAAATGTACTTTCTTACCAAACCCTACTTTGGGAGCTGTTATGCAGGATATTTACGATGGCAAGGATAAGACTAACTTTAAGAACAATTACTGAAGTTATGGCAGTGTGTGAATGGGCAGACATGAATTTCATTTATATCTTCGTGGGTGAGTGACTTATCCATAGTTTTAAACCAATGCTCACAGTTAAGTTGCCGAAGCAATTACAGCGTGTGAATAAGCAGACATGACTTTTGTTCTATGTATATTAGACTGTAAATAACGTAAAAACAAAAATATTTATATATAATGCAACATTTAAAGTATAATTAAATGCTGTACTTACATTAGCCACACAAGAAGGTACAGCATTATCCCAGACTCCACTAGCCAGACATGTTAGTGTATTAGCAGCAGGTACAAGTGTATATCCTGCATTGCATGTGACTGGACATTGTGACCCGACTATTGAATCCAATGCGCATTGTGATGTCACAGAAGCAGCTGGCCCAACAACCAAACCAGAGCAAGTGGCTGAAAAGAAAATGGTTTGTATTAAAATAGAAAACTAAGTATTTTAGGCATTAAACTCTGGGGTGGCAGGGTGGACAGGCCAACCCTGAAATTGCAATAATTGTTAGATTTGTTTCACATTACAGTGGGTGTTTAACTATCCATGCCTCCCCTGGATTTAAAAAGTTTTGCACTTTTGTACATATTTATTGTGACATTTCGACCAATGCATGAATTTGCCATAAGAAAATCTGATATGTCAACTGCATCATCCTTATATTGAGAGTAAGATATCTCATAGCTGTATGCTGGCAGATACACAAAGTAGGGTAGAAGTTATACAAAGTATTAAAAGCAAATGTAACTGTGATTACTGATGTAACATCTGTATTAAGTTATTGCAATACCTCTTAAAATACATATATTAAACTCTTAAATATAATACTGCATTTTAAAAACAAGAATGCAGCAAAATTGCAATGTTAGGTTCCGCTTTTACCACAATTATGTTGCTGCAAGGTGAGTTTTATGAACTAACATTATAACTTACCAGATGTTTTAAACGAACACAACGTCCCAGTTTGATCATTCTGATCAACTCCTACCCAGTTGTTGCTTGATGTTTGAGGACCATTGGTTGAGACGATGGGTGAATCCCCCAATGCATTACCAAGATCAAGTCTAAAAATAATAAAATGAGTGGTTCAAAATAACATAAAAACTAAAACAAAGTTCAGTGAAATATGAATATTGTGGAAAAGCAAGCTGTTTTAATGATTTGCAAATCTTTAAAAGTGTCAGCAATGTAGATGCCACAAAAACAGATTGGTGTAGGTTTTGATTATAACACCAACATACGACATACTTCCTATTCTACGTAAGTGAGATCCTACAACATGGCGCTCAATGGGAACAAAAATTTTAGACGACCCATTAGTGACCACTGGGTTGGAGCAATTGCTGTTAGGTGTCTTAATCAAGGACACATACGCTCACAATGGTAGCAGCGAAGACCCCATTGGATTACAGGCAAGTGTTAACCAACTGTGCTACTGCGCCAGATATAAACTAAAAACTCACCTATAAGTAGCTGCACCAGTAAGCACAATATTATAAGGATTGGAACCACACTTGAATAGCTGGGAATCATCCATATTACAAGTGGCTGCTGTAGCAGAAACCCAATCCCCAGTTGATGAAGCATTTAAACACATGCCTGTGAAGAATAAGTTGGTATGAATGGATGGAACTTGTTTATTTTTAGGTGGTGGGGAAATGTGGCAGTTGTTACAACACTGGTGTTCTGTTTCATACACCTTATGGCCGCTTAATAGTTACTATTTATGTAACTTTGTGGGTAATATTATTATTTTTTAAATTGATTTTGCATGGCTGACAATTTAGACAACATGTAAGTGACCACTAGGTGGGAAAAACTACCATTGCGCTGTGCCCCTGTACATCCCACCTGTGTTAATATGTTGTAACATTCCATTGCTCCATTTCCAATATTGGTTCTTGTTGTTCTTATCACAAGTAACTTTAGTTGTCATTGGAACATCCCCACCTCCTACAACCGCCACACACTGGTCAGTGGTCGATGATTTGATCTTGAACTGAAGTTCAGCTGGGGAGATAAATTGAATAAGTTTAGTTGGGATTATATGTGGAAAAGTTAAACACTGTCAAGAGTTTATATACTATGCTAAGTTTATCCAAAGTACTTGATTATTATCAAAAGGAAGTTTTATGTAGCAGTTCAGCAAAAGCAATAGAGTTGTACTGAAAAGCTAAATTATTTATGTGGCACTTAATATATGTAGACCAGGTTTTCTCCTGGAATAAATTTCCAATAAAGCAAGGGCAATCGTCGCATTCAAAATAACTGATGTAACTTGTTACTTTCATTTTTTAATAAACAAGTACCGTCAGCAAACATTTCAACCCAAGAAATTAGTTTCCTGGCACTTCGACACCTATGCAGTTAGTACAGCTCCTAGGCATTTATTAGACACGTTAGTAAATTGCATGGTTTGGATATAGTTACCTGTGCATGTACCAACAGCTGCACTGAATGATCCATCCACGCATGTTATAGTGTTACTACCTGATAGTGCGTACCCCGGGTTGCATGATACTGTGCATGTCTGTTTGTAAGGAATTATGTTCAAAGTAACAGGTTAGCAATTGTAAACATGCAGTAGTCCTTATATTACAGTGAGGGTAATGGGGCAATCCTGACTTAATTTCAGTTCCATGGCATGTTACACAGTAGGACCTCACCCACATAGAATATATCATAGTAATAAATTTAGTACATAGCAGAGATGGTTAAATGACTAAATGTAACTTATTTCTCCTTGGGTGACAGGACAACAAGAGGTGTTATAACATAGATGTTCTGTTTATACACCCCGTGCCTGCATACAAGTTACCACATATGTAACTTTGCTGGTGTTTCTAATTCTCTATTAAATTTTTTAAAATAAAACGCATAAAAAACTTATTCAAAATAGCTACATGGCTTTCCCAGGTCCCAGCGATTAAAAATCTCTAGAATCCAACTATTCTTACCCCTTGATTGCAAGCCACAGATCCATGTAGTGGGGCAGGTGGGGTTGTAGCACAATCTGCCATGCAGTTGACATTGCCACCCGTCCAAGCGCCATCCTCACACACCATAGAAACCTCATTCTCACCGTTTGAAAGTTTGTTACCAGCTAAACAAGTCATTTTACATGTGGATAATTCGTCCATATTTTGTTCTGTACACCTGTGTAAGATGGATAAGGTAAACTACATTTGCAAAAAAAAACATCTCTAGAGGACCTAGGATTTACTTTAGAGTTGGGAAATTTGAAATAAACAATACAAGTAACTTACCTGGCAGGATTGAATTGTTTCCCTCCAGTAGCAACAAGGGGTGGGCATTTCTTCGCACATCGTACACTCTCTATATTCTTCCACACACCAGTGGGTAAACACTCTGTTGAACCAACACCTGAGGTATTGGAAGATTTAAAATATTATTATTATTATACTGTGGTAGGCATAGGGCTGCCATAGACAATTTTTTTAAATTTTAACAAAATCTTAGGTGATATTGTTAAAATGCAGTTACATGTATGGGCATGGCGTTAAACATAGAAAAAAAAAGAAAAAGAAAAAGGGGTTAATAGTGCATAGTTTGGCCCTGCTTGTTTGTATAGAGACTTAACAACAAAGTAAAAAATCTTTCTCTAAGCCCAAAGACACACAAAACATAATAACAGGATTAAATAATATAGTCAGTAGTCACTATATAGTATAGTATGGTGGTTCATTTTTAAAAAGCCTATTAGTTCTGCATACTGACACACAGTATAAAAGGGGGCATACTTACATAAATTCACATAAAATAAAGATATGGTAATAACTGCCACTTGCCTGTCATATAAGTTCCACCTGCGCATGTCATTGCACATTTCTGCCAGATCTGAACACTACTGCTCATACATACAGCTGGTGTGGCCGTAATACCAGGGATTGTTATACCAGGGCATGTACCACTCTGTAATAACAACTCATTTAGTTATAGCAACCCATTTATACAATGCTATACAATTGTAGTGATAGATTATAATGTCTATAAATATTTTAAACAAATAACAACGTTTTGGGGGTCGTGAGGATACCATTTCATAGTTCTTTGAATCTTCTTTGTTTACTATAAATTGGAATGAGAAAATAGAATAAAAAGATGTCCCATTTTCCCCACCCTACTATATAGTTATTCTCATACATTCACCATTCAGTCACTAGGTTGAAAAAAACAAACACGAGAATAGATATAACTTACTGCTTTGAATGAGCATATTGAAGCTGTAGTTTCAAGCTCACTGTTAAATGTGACCCAGTATGAATTAGCATGGGTCCATTTTGTCAGAATGGGTCCCAAACCATCATAAGTTGAGTCTATACCAAGAATTGTGTTCTGTATGTAAAATCAAGGTTGTATAAGTATTAAATTTTTCATCCTTGAATCCAGGGCGTTTTGTTATCACAGTTTAGACAACCCATTAGTGACCACTGGGTTAAAAATACCCTTATAGGTTTAAACTAAAATCAAACAAAACTGTTCACCTTCAGTAATATCCTAAATGGTTTGTTGACATCACAATCCCAGTGTTGTAGTTGATTCTTGACATCACAATCACTTAATTCAATGATTGATTCAACTCTGTCAATCTGAGCAGCAAGACATAATCCAGTTTGTGCATGTTGTATGTTGTAATCTCCATGCCATAACCACCTGCAGTGTAAAAACATCATTTTAACTTATATATAGTAATGTGGGGGAGATGGGGCATCTTTTCATTCTATTTTCTTGTCCCATTTGGTAGTAAACAAAGAACAATCAAAGAGTGAAAACCGCATCCTTACAACTCGCATGGGCCGTAGTTAAGTTTGTTTAAAATATGATCAGGATTAAATGGTAAATAGTTTGCGCTAAAGGTGCTGCGTCTTTTTCCACCCTACTATATGTCAAATGCATACTTGTAAGTTGTAACTAACAAGTGGTCATGAGATGCATTGGTCATTTGCATAATGTGCATTAGTACAATAGTGTCATTATAACTACTTTGTCGTACTAGAAATATTTGTATTAACGTGATCTTATTTCAGCTATACATTTCCTATTATCTAGTGAATGAATTACACATGTGTTAATTTAATAAAAACTTAGCTTCGGAGTAAAAAGTTTATCCACACTTGAAATACAATAAAGTTTTTTTTTTGCTATAAACCTTTAAAGTTAAATTAAAAGTATACCAACACAGTGAACTGTGTGTCACGAAGGCCTTTGTTACATCACTTACATTGCATTGTTACCCGCTGCCTCACAATCCTCTGCAGAATGAACATAGTTCAACACATAGGCCATATTGGTCATCTGGGATACAAGACACTTCGTGTTGTCTTCTATCTTTTGTAAAATTGAAAACACGTCCTCCACAACTCTACAGTATGGTATAGGTGACCACACACCAGTTGGCAGGCAGGTTATTTCATTGGGTGTGAGGGTCGTGAAACCTGAGGTGGGCAGAATTGTTTATTTGTTATTACGGGTTATTCATTTAAAAATGCTATAAAGCATACATTTATTTGTATTTTGGCTCTTCCACTAAAATTAGGCTCACTAATTTATCAGAGTTAAACTATACTCAATAAAAAGGGTTCCATGGCCAAAATTTTGCCAGAAGGCTCAGAATACAAGCCTAAATATGCCTGACAGCAACAGTATATATACATTTATTAATATTTCATTAATAATGAAGCATTAAATAAAAGCCTTGAAGATGTGGAAACAAAAGGCCAAGTAGCAGTAATTGAAACAGGCTATGAATAAAAAAAAGAAAATACATATCAAGAATAAAAAGTATAATTTTTGTATGTTACATATTTTGTAAATTTTTTGCTGATACAATAATTATAGAATATTCTGCATCAGGCTAGGACTCACCTTGGTCGCAAACAAACAAACATTTCGTGCCGACCTCATGCACATAACCGAGCTCCGCTATTGGTTGAGCAGATTCAGTTGAACAAAATATTTCACCATTTGTGACCTACAAGATGAAATAATGTGTAAAAAATAGCATTTACTAGCATATTTTGTGTGGTGTTTATATAAATGTTGTCATTGTTGTGTTTGTGTATATGTGTACTTGATAGTGACTTCTTTTGCCAATATAGTTAGTTGAAAACTAGAATAGGATGTGTTTTGTAAGTGTTTATAATATACAAGTGTACAGATTAATGTAAAATGTGTAAAGGTATATGTAAGTGTGTGTGGTTGTATTTGGTTGTATTATAATCAGTAATGTATAATGTAAATGGCACATAAAAAATTTGGCAGGGTGTATTTATATGTATATAAAGCAATGTACATTTTATAAGATAACATACCATATATAATACAATCATAATTGTTTTTTGAAAAAACATGTTAAAAACAAGTTAGAATTAGAATCTGCTGGGTTGGAATAACACAAAGTTACCACACTTACATCTAAAGAAGGGCAAGCATGTTGACATTGTGGCATCACATTATCCCATTCTCCTTTCTCAGTGCATGTCAGTGTACTTGCTCCTATCAATGCTAGTCCTTTATGACATTCAAACACACAGTGCTGACCTTGCACTATTGAACTGTAGTGGATATTGTGTGTTAGAAGTGGATTAAAGGACATTGTTAATTTATGCAGATTTTGCTCATTGAAGAGTTATAACACGTTATTTTTTATAAAACAGACACACATGGTGTATCCATATTCCATACACCTCATGCTCACTGTCAAGTTACAACAAGATTTTATACACTACAAATACTATGTGTTTAAACACCCCACGGTGGGCATTGAAAGTGAAAACATAACTTAAATGTCTTGGTATACACAAATCATTAGCTTCATTTAAAAAATAAAACATTACACTCAAAAACCTCCACAACCAATGCATTCATAGCATCTTCTAAACAACATCTTTATTATCATAAAAACTCAACCACATAAACTAACATGTATTAACATTTTTTAAATCATGCTCACTGTCGAGTTTTAACAGAAAAGCGTTCTACTAAAAAACAGACACCTAAAAATCCCAATAATCTAACCACACCACCCACACACACTAACCTGTATTCGCATTCTCGCGGAAATACAAAGTTGTTTGGGTCGAGTGTTAGTGGTGGACATCTTGCCACACATCTAGAATCGGTTTCACCTGACCACCCCCCTTCATCTGCACCTACCTCATCGGTACCCATGCATTTACGAATACCTGAGCCAACTCTATCCATGTGGGGTGGGCAACTTATCACACATTCAGTACCTTGAGGAAAATGGGTTAAAATCGAGTTAAAACTCCAGTTTTCTTATACACCAGACACACATAATATTAACTATTAATACACATAATGCTCACTGTCTAGTTATAATATGAGTGTCTTCTTATACACCAGAAACACAATAAAACATACGCTGCTACCAACCGGGTGGTCATTAATGAGTTGTAAGCGGGAATGAGGTGTATAAAACAAAACACCTGTGTTGCAACAACGCTTTTAAAATGTCGTTTTCTCGCAACGCTGGGATAAAGCAAGTTACATTCATTTATTCATTTCTTCCAATACAGTAACAAGATCAGAATAATTTAAAACAACGAACAAAAGGAAATTAGCAACAAAACTTATTTAAACAGTACATTAAGGTAAATGGTATTTGCCATGCTTAATTTTATGATTTTTTAAGCACTTACTTGCCACAAAAAATTCAGGTCAAATTAAAAGCTTGGTAAAATAGTTTCTGTAAAAAATTGTTAAACTAATTGACAAAAGTTCTCACCAAGTTCTACATTGCCGTCAAGACAAGTTTGTGGGGTTACACTGCCTCCTTGTGGCTTGGGTAGTGGCTGGCAGGTTGGGGCACACGAGCCGAGGTTGGAGTGTGTAACATCCGGTAGCCAAGTGCCATTATTCGCGCACATATGCCACGCGCCACCGCCGGTCACTTTGTTCTGTCCCTGGCACATAAGTTGGCATCTTGTGCCTGGAGGTTGGGCACCACTAGAACATGATGAGGGTTCGTAGTATCCACTTGTTGCAGCATCTAGGGTGTAACAATCATAATAAAATGTTTTATTAGGATAGAGGTTGCATTTATAATGGCAGGTAATGAAATTGTTATTATTTTATATGAAGAAAATGTAATTTAATAATATATGTTATTTGTCTCTTTGATTATAGTAGCAAACATTGAGAAATGGAAAGTAATGAAGAGACATAATGAAGCACATTTGTTAAAACAAGCTTATAGTTAGCATATTATTACATATAGTAGGGTGGGGGAAGATGGGACATCCTTAGCACAGGATATCCAAATATCTTGATCAAGTTTTAATCAATTAACCATCTTCCCCCACCCTACTATATTATTAGATGAAAGAATCGTGGTCGCCACACCTAGTAGGCCATTAACAAAAACGCCCAACATTTTAACACTTTTACCTTCAGTGGTCAAAGGTGGGCATGAGTTGATGCAGTAAGCAAAGGGTCCTTGCCACATTCTATCATCATCACATATACGATCAACCGATGCTACCACTTCGTTACCAACCACCAGTGAACCAGTGGCACACGATAATGTACACATGGTGCCCGGGGTGGAGGGACCAGAGGAACATGCAGATGGCGTGCTCTGTAAGGGAGAATAGATGAATGTGTTAAGAAAAATATTTCATTTTGTTTTTATTTAGGAAAATAATACTAGATGATTACACACACTATACCCAATATGCGTAGAGAAAGTTCTCTGAAAAAAAACAGATATATAAATTATTTTTATAGGACTTCGTATTTTTCTTGTATGGGAACCACTGGGTTGCAGCAATTCTTGTTTAGTGTCTTGCCCAAGGAAACACAAGTTCAAGGTCTGAATTATTCTGAGAGCCTTTTATTATAAAACCCTCTTTATATATTCTATATGGGTTTTTTATAGCAGTTGGTCCTATATTTCAACATCATCCACTTACTGTTAATGTAGATGGGAACGAAGGACAAGCTTTCACACACTCCACTGGTCCATCAACTTGCCATGTACCAGCGTCAGTGCATGCCATAGTGTTAGATGGTACAGATAGTGTGTAGCCGGTAGCACATGATAATGAGCACACAGATCCTTCCAAGTATAAACCATCATCAGTGGCACATCCTGATATGGTGAGAGCTTCACTATTAACTGTGGGGCAACTGTGGATAGAGTGGTGATGTAATTTAGGTTTATTGCAGAGTTTGCAGAGTTAAAGTATGGGTGTCAAGTTATAACATAGATATTATTTTTTACACCAGACACACAGACTGTATTCATACACCTCATGCTCACTGTCAAGTAACAATATAGGTGTTATTTTATAAATCAGACACACATTTTGTAGGTACTAAACCTCATGCTCAATGTGAATATACGCACTCATGCATACACAAACATTATACAGATACTACATAAACCTTTGTTGCTTATTTCCACCACAAAACCTAAATACTTACATTTTCTTGCACATTGGTACAGAATTGTCCCATTTCCCCCCGTCTAAACAAGTAAGCATATGCATCCCAACCAATGCATATCCATCTGGGCAACCAAAAGGACATACAGTACCACTAACAGCAGTGCCGCTTGTACATTCTGATGATGGGCCAAGTAACATGGTGTTCATGGGCACTGATATTGCACTACAGTGAGGTTTGCATATAGTTGGTTGATATGATGACCACCTGGTAAAATAATAATAACTTTATTTATCTCTTCAATTACAAGATTTAGATTTTTTAAAAAAGATATAGTGACAAAACAGTTGTTAAAACACACTTACAGTTAAAAATATAATTACGTTAAAATGGAAGAAAATAAACGTAGTCGCTACACTTAACGATAAACAAGCCATTTAGGTGTAATTATTTTAAGATTACATTTCAATTTCATTTTAATAAAAGTAACACTAAAGAGTAATAAATGAGTGATCAGTTTAATACATTGATAACTAGAAGTTAGGTCCTTGGCAATAAATCACAGGTCCCGTGGCCTGCTTTAACATAGAAACTTTTACACAGCTTTGTGCTTACTTTCCATTAGTCAAGCAAGTCAATGAAGATGGACCATCAACATAATGTTGGGCATCGGTACAAGTTGCTGTACATGAGACTCCAGCATTGCTTCTATACGATATAAAACAAGAGTTAGATAGATGTATTAAAGGGCACATCAATTAATTTTTTTTATATTGATAGAAAGGCTGAAATGTGATCTATGGGTACCACAAAAGTTTTAAAAAACGAAACAACTTCTGAAAAAATCGAATGACAAAAACTCGCTAAAGTAAAAACATTAAGGGGCCAGAGTTTTTGCTACAGGAAGCCACAAGCAGATTTTTGCCCATGGCCTTTTGTTTTGAAGATCAGTTGTTGCAATACGGTGACCAGTGAGTAAAAAAACAGAGCAAATTTGGTAAACTACAATTTTTTTATAAAAGGGCAATGGTCAAATATTATTTCATGCCTTTGGACGTGAGCAACTGACTGTTAAAGGTTTAGAAATAATAGATTATGCAATTTGAGTCTTATCTGAGACCTAAAAACCTTCTCTATAAACTAAAAACATCTGGCCCTCTCTTGTTGAAATACATTTACACGCTTATGGACAAAGTTATATACATTGAAACTTATGCATTGTCAAAATGTGAGTATCGAATTTATCAGCCATACAAATATTTTTTTAAATTGAACAACTAGTCCTACCTTGCTGAAGTACATGTAGCAGGGGATAAGGTAGCTCCAGATATAAGTGTAGCATCATACGAATGGCATGAGGTAGATGGTTGTATGGTGGATACACACATAAGGTCGGAACCCATGTCCCATGAACCAGACAAACATTGTATATTGCTTTGTGCAGGAATAGTTAGTTGGTAACCCGCATCACAAGACACAGTGCAAGCAAAGGCAGCAGCCTGAAAGAGATTACCAACTTAAATATCTGTAGCAATTACTAATAATACAATTGAGGCGAGCGGTAATGGGCCCGATCTGGCGTAATTATTAGATCCTATAGCGTGCCACACTGCGCGACCTCACCCATATAGAATAGAACGCAAACAAAACATTTTTATGAATCCAATAAAGCAGACCTAAGGGATGTTAAAAAGCTCATACAAAATATATTTAACATAGGAGCATTATTGGGTTGATATAATGCTTAGCAAAGACACATTGTGACATTAGGTAAATAAAAATGTTTTTCTGGTCAGTTTCAATTTGAAGATGTGTAACATACATAAAAATTTACATATTGGTTAATGTTATAGATAACACTTTTCATTACCTGTGGCCCTGCTGAGCAAGTTGAGGCCATATCATCTGATGATAATTGGTAAGCTTTACAACCATCTGCGTTTCTAGCCCCGTATAAGGTTGTTTCAGCACCAGCCATGTCTTCTAATCTAAAAACATAAGACTTTTGTCAACAACAGCCTGAGAAATATGTTCATTGATGACAATTACTCCAACACCTTCCGGAGTTCCGGCCAGTATTTATTTATGGATTCTAATTTATACACGGGTTACATATAACATATAATATAATTTTTACTTCTCTTGGAAACGATAGCATGGATCATGTTATTCAGAAATTAAACAGCAAAACAACAGTTACCAAAACATGATATAGATAATAAGTGTGGCCTTTGCACCCAACATATAGTGCACTCTCACTGAGTTACCAAAATTTAATTAAAACAAAATACTATGCAATTGAACACGTTAAATAATGCAGGTCTGGCTGTTTATAGTAACCTGAAAACCAATCCACAAAATCACGAGTTTAAACTAAAACATTTCTTTCAAAATTTTACTCTAGTCTTATATGTTTAAAAAAACATAAGAGACACCCACAATGATGGGGTCAAGCTTCGAACCTGTACCCTCTGGTCTACAGGCGAGCGCTCTGACCAATGTGCTATAGCAATGGACACACTTTAAATATAGGAAATTTAAATTAAGATTTCTGTAAAACTTACTTCCAGTCTGAGTCCATGTTCAACCTTGCTTCAGCCGCCGTTAACTGTGGAACATCTGAAGATCGATAACCTGAAGAGATGTATCGACCGCTGTTGGATTGAATTTTAAACTGAAATCCTGACATGAAATGTTGGGTAGTGTCTGCTACGTTACATGCTGCCATCTGTAATAAAAAATTTCAATAAGAGACCACTGATGGCAATTTGAAATATTTATCTATTACAGAACCTAATTGACAATTCATTAGATTGTTGTCTGTTGCGTATTTTTAAACCACTTGGTAGATGGGTGGCTTCTTCTTTCAAGTTGTTCTTGTTGTTCATACATAATTGACTCCTTATTATACACGCATGGCGAGGCAACACCAGTCGTTATATGTTTTTAATGAATGAATGAAACTTACTTTATCCTTTGTGGGTGAATATTTTTTTAAGGGATTTTTTTAATTTTTTATATATGGCTGAATAATTTGGACAACCCATTAGTGACCACTGGGTTGGAGCAATTGCTGTTAAGTATCTTGCCCAAAGACACATAAGCCCACAATGGTAGGAGCGTAGAGCCCTGAACCCATTACCTCTGGGTTACAGGTAGGCGCTAACCACTTGCCACAGCGTCGAGAGTTACATCTTGATAAAAAACAACCAACAACTCACTTCAAGTTTAGCATCATCTGTAGCTGAAGTTGTCAAACATTCTTTTGAATAAACGTTCACAATATTAGTTGGAGCAACTAGAGCCCATCTATTCCCTTCAGTATTTTTAGTACAATCAGCAGCATATTTCTTTACCAACATGTTGTTCTCGTTTACATGAAGACACACAACAACACCAGATGAAGAAGTTTGTTTGATTAAATATTGAGTTTCAACTGTGGAAAGAATACATTTGTCCAGCTATTATATTACAATAATTTTCTTCTATTGTGGCCTAAGTTATGAATTTGTTATCCAATTTGAGCACATTTATCTACGAAGAGATAAATACAATCATATAAATAATAAATAAATGAATGTAACTTGTATTATTTATTCTTGGCAAAAAAGCGACAGTTGTTAAAACACAGGTGTTCCGTTTTATACACCTTGTGTCAGCTTATGAGTTACCATGTATGTAAGACAGCCCATTAGTGACCACTGGTTGGGAGCAATTGCAGTTAATTGTCTTTCTCAAGACACATACGCCCAGCGATCTAATGACACTGAATATGTATCAATACATGGTCGGAAGGATAGGCAGACACGAGGCAAGCGAGTGATGTACAATCACTGCGTTCCCTAGTTTAGGACGCATAAACTGTCTTGTTACAATGAAAAACATTAATATATAATATGGTGACAAAGGCTAACAAATGTATGACGATATAGTAACACAAAAATACGTCCTCAGTTTTAAGTAATAATGATAAAACTGAACCTACCGCCACAAGAGGGTTGAACTGCAGACCATAATCCAGTATCCAAACAACTGACTTGTTTGGTTCCAGTTAAAGTATATCCAGCATCACATGTATATATACATGATGTACCAACCATGGTAGATGTAGTGCAGGTGGATGTAACACCTCCGTTTGTAGGAGCACTCAATGCATTGCAAGTAACTGGAGATGGAAAGTGAGCAAATTACACCACATTTTTTTAGTATTTAGGGGTGGCTAATATGATATTCTTGGGTGGCGTTGTTAAAATGCAGCTACACTCATACTTGTCAAACATAGGAAACTATTGAATAATGTGGTGAATGCAATATACCTTGGCTGTGCTTGTATGTACATACCTATTCTATTAAAATAAAAAAGCAATTTTAGGCCTAAAACTGGGGTGTTAAACCTATGATACGTGTTTAAAAAGTGTGCATCCCTAACGTTACAGGTCACTACCATATGGTCATAATATACAGCAGGGTGGGGGAAGATGGGACACCTTTCCCATTATTCCTTATTTGATAGTAAACAAAGAACATTCAAAGAATCATAAAACCGTAACCTTACGACTGCCATAGACAGTTGTTAATTATTTAAAATACAGTCAGGATATTTGAATATTATGTGCTAAAGGTGTCCCGACTTTCCCCAGCCTACTATACAAAAAAGCTGAATATTTACAACAAACCTGCACAGTGACCGGGCATATTACTCCATTCTCCAGTATTGCTATCACATGTAATGGTGGACGAACCAACAACATTGTACGGAGCATTGCAACTAAGGGGTGCAATCAACTGATGGGGTGTGGTGGCCGCTTAACGAGCATGAGGATGGCGACCAACTGCCACTGGAGGGACTAGAGAGCAACGGGCACGCTCCTACAAGGACAAGGTTTTAATAAAAAGTTTAGGATTGGAGTTAGAAACTTTTTCGTTTAAAAGAGCCTTGAAATTTATGGTAAATGCTAAATGCCTTGGGTTTGTAACCGGAAGCTAGTTTGTCTTACAACTTAGGTAAACAGTAAGGGTAGAGTTTTTACAGATTTTTTAGGCCAATTTCCAAAAAAATACTACATAAAGTTTGCTTCCAATTCAGCTGCAGTACAGCCGAATATTTAATCTGACCAAAATATTGCAATCACATGCGCACAGCTAACATGTAAACAACACATAGCGGGCACTTACTTATACACATAATGTTAGGAACTGTCCAATCTCCATTACTGTCACAAGTTGTATAATCAGCTGATGGTGTATACCCACTGTCACATACTAAGGAACATTTAGTGCCTTCTGGAGGGTCATTGGTGAAGCAAGAGCCTAGGAAAGAAAAGTTGTATGAATATTGATAACAGGTTGTATTTAGATGAAAGAATGTATCTTATTTATAACCATGTGGCGGGGTAACGACAGTTGTAATAACACGGGTGTTGTTTCATACACCTCATGCTTGCTTACAAGTTACCACATGCATACAGTGTCTTGGCCAAAGTCGCATTCGCCGGTCATTCTATCAGTATTGGTATCAGAGTCAAGCATAGAACCCAGTATCCTTCAATTATGATGCAAGCGCATAACCACTAAGCTACAGCGCCAATCACTATAGTTTCTAACTCAACTTTAGTGACACTTTTTCAAAGCTTAGTAGTTGGTTCTACTAAAACGTTAACAATATAATAAATAAATACCTTGTACTGATGTTACGACACCATTTGTAATAGAAGACAATGTTGAACATGCCGGTACACAAGTAGCTTGTACTGAATCCCATGTCCCACCAGATAAACATACCCTGTAGTTATGTATTGGATCAAATATATTTTTTTTGGGGTAACAGTATATTTTTAATGTTGCTGTTTACATTACGGTTGTATCCAATTTTCCGGAATGGAAAATTAACAAATTTATTGGAAAACTTATAAATGGATTTCTAGTCGTAATTAACACCAGGTCCTACTAAAGTTATGTTTCTAACAAATTTGGCTGACATAAGTTCATCTGACTCCTTTCGAATTACAAAAATGTAAACTACAGTTAAGTAACCTACTTTAATAATGCACTTTCACTTTTTTTTCTTTTTAACTTGCCTAGACTTCCTACTTTGTTTATGAACACCACCTTTATAGATCAAATACTAAGGCTTATACACTATCACTTACATGCATATTACTAACATGTACATGCCCTTTCATCACCAGCTCAAATACCCACTGATATACATACCTATTACTGACCCCTGATATTGTATACCCTGCTGCGCATCCTAACATACAAGTCTCTCCTTCATACGGGTGTTGGGAGCATGTGGTAGGCTCTACCATTTGGTTGGCACCAACCACTATTACTGGGCATGTTTCTAATGTAAAAATATAAGTACTGAAGTTACACTGGTAAAACTTACATGTTAACTGTTTTCGTAATATCACTTATTTAGGACCTTTAACTGTCTTTAGATTACCACTTATTTAGCTCTTTTAACTGTATCATGTTAACACTTATTTAGCTTTTTAAACGGTCTTCATTTTTACACTAATGTACCATGCACAATAAAGTTAATTAAATTACACAAATTGTATATATTTATAATAATTTAGTTTTGTAAAATGAATCTCAAATTTTACTTGGCCAATTGCAGGAAATTGACATGAAAAGCTTAAAGGACACATTAATACCACATTTATACAAGCAATTAAGAGAAATAGGTGAAGTTTCAATTATCTAAGACTTACTTTTACAATGCAGTAACTCATAATTCCAATGACCATCCAAGCCACAAGTAACTTGCTGTGTAGAACCACCACCATCAAGTACATATCCTGCATTGCATTCTAATGTGCATATGTCACCACCCTGAGGGTTACTTGTGCATTGTGATGGCATTACACTGCTATACATAGGGGCTTCAAGTGCTGGGCATCGAGCTGGGAATAAAATATAATTAAAGAATGAACGACTTTATTCTGTAAGAAAATCGGAAAAGTTTACAAAAGCGAAAAGACGGGAAGTAACAGTAGAACAAGTTTATTTATTAAGCGCCAAGATTTGTTGCACAGGAATGCGTGTCTAACAATTTAGGCCTCTCCTTCATTTTCTAAAGTTAAAGAACATTGCCAATAGGCTTTGGGTTGAAGCGCTTGCAGTATGTTGGAAATACAAAAGCCTTACCAACTGTTTTACACCATAATTATAAAAAGAAATCATGAAGTTACCTTTACAGAATCCCACATCACCACTCCAACCTCCCGTTTGACATTCACGGAACAAACTATTGGATGCAAAACCTGTGGATTAAAACAAATATGATGGTGAACTATACTGCTAAGTGGTCACTAATGGGTAGACCAGAGTATTGAATATATATAAAACAAACCAAAGCAAATAAAACACCCCCAAAGTTGCACTTCAGACTTGTAAGTGGGCATAATATGTACGACCCCTAGACATTCGAGTTTAACAGTTCTACTACTGATGTTGGCCTGATTCGCAAGAATAAATATAGGAAGTTCACTTACCCATTTACTTATTATTAACAACAGGTTATTAGGTAGTTGATTAAAAGTGCAAATTTATACCTAATGCTGCAGTTGTATCTGAATATAACTGATGAGAATTAGGGCATTGTACAAAGCACAATTGGCCTTCATTTGACTGATCTTGTGAACATGAGCCAGGTAGTAAGGATCCACTTGTTGCAAGGTGTATTGCTGGACACTTGGCTGAAAGAATAGTCATGTAGCTTAGTGAATACATACTGCTATCATACATTATTAGTACTAAATTGGGTGCAACAGCCACGCATTCTAATCAACACCCTCCCCCAGACTTTATCCACACCATGTTTTAACAACTGTTGTTTTGTTGTTGATTCCCTCCGCATTGTTTTATAAATAACATGATCTTCTAACATTTTCGAAGAGATGAATTCAAAATTCGTTATATTATTATGTTATCTGAACATCAACCAAGTATATTTTACATAAGGTGAGCTAGCCACCTTGAATGCAGGCCAGAGTTGGCTTCGGATGTAAGCCAGAGATAGCCTGGGTGATACTGCATGAACCTAATCCGATGTTTAAGCCTGTTGCTTCCCTAAAAGGGCCTTAATTGTAATATACTACACTAATTTCATCATTTTGTTATAACCATTTCGGACTGTATATTTTCAGATTCAATCATGTTTTTATCTTTTTTTTTGTAAAACAACAACTATTTGCAAGAACTCTCCTTGACACATTTGATAGATGCAGATCATATGTCGATCAATGATGGGTGAATTTATTAACCAACTTACTTTTACAAACTGCAGGGGACCCACTCCATTGTCCAGTTGATAAGCAGACACGAGTTGCTGATCCTTCCATATACCGACCACCAGTACATTCAAACGTACACTCCATACCAAGGTATGTACTGCTTGAATCCCTACAAGAGGTAGGCGATAGTGTGGTGTGTAGGGGGGTGGTGAGGGGTGGGCATACACCATCATCTTCATCACTTTGTACACCTGAGTATAGGAGTAATATTAGAGGTGGTTTGTGTGACCAGTGTTCGTATAAATTTTATGTATCTTTCGTTACGAAATCAACTTTTTAAGTTGAATGTTTCTTCCGTTGCGATATCATCTTTTTTATGTTGACTTTTATGTTTCTTTGTTACGGTATTACTCATAAAACAGCTTTTGCTGTTAATTGTCAAAACAAACAAGCAGACCGAAAGAAGTACTGCATTTCCCAAATAAATAAGGTTCCTTATGTCGGACAAATATGAGTATAACTACATTATACCAATACCAAAGTCAAGGTATGACTTAGTTCAAATTCTCCTGTTCTAGTATTTTATCACTATGCTATAACCTTACCAATTGTTAACATATATAAAAAAAAAAGGTTAAAATCCTTACCAAGATTCTCAGGTCCTCTTACAAGTCCAAGTTTATTAAGCAACGTCAAGTCTAGATGTTGAATTCCATGTTTAAAGAAGCCATGTTGTGATAACACAAGTGCAGCTTGAGCAAGTGTCATGTTATCCAAGGGAAGTAACTGTATTGATGCCATATCAATCATAACATCAGGTTCAGTGGTAGCAGCTTGTTTAACACTTTCAATGAGGTCCACGATGGACATAGTGCTGTTCTTAGAAGTGTAGACCTGTTTGGTAAACAAAAAGAGGTCGTTTAAATTAAGAAACTTTAGAACCGGCTTTATTATTGTTACTGTAATTACAAAACACAACACAGAGTCACAGACTAACATAAATCACACTATTCTTATGATTGTGCTATTTGAAATGTTATTAAAACCTTTTTGGAAACGCTTATCACAAAATATTAAACAAAAGAACCAAAAACTGTTTTTACTGGTATATTTTTTTTAACATACCCTACGTGAGTGAGGCCTACAACATGACACACCATAGAACATTGAGATTTGCGCCAGAAGCTCCTTATCCAAACACCAACAGACTACAGCGCTACAGCATAGACTTAAAAGATGTTGAAAACTTTTCCAACATAAAACACCACTCAGTGCTCACCCAATGCCTGATAACTATCCCACCATCTGATCCCATTTCCGAAGCAAGTCGACCCATTGGTTTAGTTGAGTTCATAGTTGTACCAGCACCACCATACTTGAATGCAAGAACTACAACTTCTACCTCCATTAATCCAGCTTCTTCATATATATCCATCAACTGAAACAAAACAACAACCGTATTATTTAAATTAAACACTAAGAATACGTAACAAACAAAACCAAAAAGCTTTTGATTCCTGATTGCTATTTAGTTACAAGAATTATCCAAATTCATGGACATTGGTTCAGAGCCAGATTCACAGAAATATTTAACGTTACTTATCAATAAAACTTTAGTTTTAATGTTTACTGATTATGACAATGCATAAAAATTTAGGACTGCCTACCCTGGCACTTCAAGTTTAGAGCCTACAACTAGACCAGGCAAGTACAGTACTGAAATAGCCTGCCTGTTCACTTTGCCACCATAGTTTAGTGCCAAGATATCTCCTATTAAACATTACCTTTGGTTCTACCATACGCCTTAGTTCCCTTGACTCCATACTTCCAATGTATTTCAAATTTTTATCAAACTTTAGCATTTCACCGTCAACCGAATTGATTTTTATTGAAGCCTGGTATGCTGGGATTTTTAAAGGGTCTAATTCCATTTGTGGGGGTCCCGTTCCAGTACAAAATAGAATCACTGTTAAAGTAAAGTTTGTAAGCAATCTGTACATGAAATAGCTGTATAAAAGCAAAGGTTCCTTATGTTTGACAAATAAGTGCAGAACTGCAATAAATTTTAGCCAGATACTGTTAAAATTTAAAAACAAGGCGACTTTGATTGTAAGACAAATGATAAGTATAGGTTGCTGCATAAAAAACTACCATTGGTTAGATGGCTGCTGTAATAAAGTTAAAAGATTAAGCAAAAGTAAATCGACACAATCAAAATAAAATAAAAATACCTGCTACTAGCAGTAGGGTAACACCAATGCCAGATAACACAAACCATGGAGCGAGTTCTTTCATGTTTTCCTTCGATAATAGTTTATCTAAAACAATGTGAAAGTGTATAAGATCACCCACACATACATTGCTAACTGCTAGTGAAGAAAAGGTAAAGCAGTAACAGTGTATTATGCTTATTTAAACAAGCTGCTATAAAAAGCTAACAGTGGTAAAAAATATACTATAGTTGTTAAAATATAGTAATATGTTGACATAGTAACAGTACGAACTACAGGGCTGTACAAGGCTGTTAAAGTAAGAACTTAAAGTAAAGTTAAAAGATAATTCATACCCTGTTCTTCATCATACTCAGAACCATCTTCTACCCCTTCTCCTTCCACCATTTCTACTTCTGTTTGTGGTTCAACCACATCTTGATTCTTTTGGTAAATGAAAGAATGATATTATGGTTGACAAAAGAGGGAACTTAATTTGATGTTAAAACGACAATGAAGAGAAAGGAGTTGGGAGTAAATGAGTCTTTAAAAACAGGGTAAAGGTAAAAACTAAAAACCTTTTAAGTAAATAGATCAAACAAAGATGTGGCTACAGAACCCACAATACAGTATATATTAACTTATACCGATTATATAAAAGTTTAAAAACATACACACTCAATTGTATGTGTAACGACACCGACCTGTTCCATAGGTTCAACAGGAACTTGTGTTGGTTCTTGGGTATTTGTTTCACCAGCCACTGGAGGATCTGGCAACATGTTAAGCTCTATATGCTCAGGGTCCATCTCGTCAGGCACAGCACATACAACGTTGCACCGAAGTTCACCCTATATGATCATAGTTTACTACGCGTCCACGTACAATTGATGTCAAATGACCATACGAGCTTAACAAACCAACTTTTGGTCCGATACCTCGAATGGTTTTTGAGTTATCGGAACAACTAAAATATCTGCGACAGCATGCAACTGCGTAATGGTTTTTTGACCATAACTCAAAAACCATTCGAGGTATCGGACCAAAAGTTGGTTTGTTACACTCGTATGGTCATTTGACATCTATTGGACGTGGCCGCATAGCGTTTCTGGTCGAATTAACTAAAATATCTGAACCGTTTGCAACTGCGTAATTGTTTTTTTTTCCATAACTTAAAAACCATTCGTAGTATCCGACCAAAATTTAATTTGTTAAACTAATATGGTCATTTGACATCTGTTGGACGTGGCCGCGTAGTGTTTCTGGTCCAGACTGCAGAGTATGGCGGGTGCACGCGCGATTTTTTTACAGACTTTTGGTGATGCACGCCACAATTTGTCCCACGCACGCTAATTATTTAAACAAAGAAAAAAAAAGTATTAAATTAAGTAAGATTTCCTAATGTGGCTTGAAAATGTACATGCTTCGCACGCAGTTTTTTAATGATAGCATGCGCCGATGCGCGCACTCGAAAAATAACCGTCTGGCACGCGCGAGATCTCGTCAGGAACTGCCATACTCTGCAGACAGGTTTCTGGTCGAGCTAACCAAAATATTTGCAACCGTTTGCAACCTGTAGTTTTATTAGGTACCCCTCAAAAACCATTTGAGGTATCGGACCAAAAGTTGGTTTGTTAAACTTGTATGGTCATAAGTATTTGCAACCGCTTACAATCCGTAGTTTTATTAGGTAATGTCAAAAAAACATTACGCGGTTGCAGGTATTTTGGTTATTTCTATAACTCAAAAACCATTTAAGGTATCAGACAAAAGTTGGTTTGTTAAACTCGTATGGTCATTTGACATCTGTTGGACGTGGCCGCGTAGTGTTTCTGGTCAAAATAACCAAAATATCTGCAACCGTTTGCAACCTGTAGTTTTATTAGGGACCCGCCGTCAACGTTAAGGCGTTACGCTAAAAAATGTAAAAAAGTAACAAAAACGATATTTAAGCGTTAACCCGACACTGTACTATGTAGCGTGCATACCGGAACATTTAAAACAACTGATTCTATAAACTAATATTTATTTAAAATAGAAGTCAATGTTGTAAAAATGGAAGTTTAGCAAAAAACTACTTTTGCTGCAGAAAAAGTGTTTTTTCTCGCTTACCTTAGGTTAGATGGGCTCTGTAGTTTTAAAAGCCGCTGCAGATACCGATTACTTTGTAAACAAAACGTACAATCGAACAAAAACTTCAAATTAAAACGAAAATCTATCAAAAAAGCGAATTTGTAACGATTCCCGCGGAAATTTGCATTCGGTCATCTGCCTATTATTGTGACGTCATAAAGTAGCATGTTCTAAAATTCGAATTTTTTAACACAGAAATATTATTATTATTACATTTAATTGGGGACAAATCTTAAGAACAACGCGTTTTCGTAACGCACATGAGAAAATATTTTTGCCTTAAGCAAAACAATGACGAAATTATAATATAAAACAACAGAAACAACAACTGGAGATAAATGTCGCCAAATCAGCTTTGAGGTTTCGCTCAAGTGCTCAAAGACTGTGATTCACCAAAGTTATGTTGATACAGCAGTTTTCGTTTGTCATATAGGAGAAAATCGGATTACGATCGGACGTGTAGCAAAACAATTTTTTATAAAGAATAAATAAAACATCTACAAAGACCCAGAACCGGATCTGTTACCCAGGATCCCGCTACTTGAACTTGCTAAATAAACTATTGCGTCAAACGAAGACATTAAAAACCAAGCTGACGTATGTTAGATGCTTGCGCATCTTAAGTTGTTTGTTCAGGCGTTTTATTATACTGGTGCTCTTAGTCAAGTGGCTGTCCATTTTTTTATTGCTGATACCAGAGTTAAAAAGGAGTCTAGACCTAATAAGTCTATGTAGTCTACGCAAACATTTCGCAAAATACACATAATGACACACGGGCAAACCTTTTAGTATAGCTACTAAAAGCATCTAAACCACTATTACATTGACTTCAGGAATTGTTATTTCAGAAACGTTACTTTTTACGTCTCTTTATGCCTTAGAGATTGAAATCCTTTTCCGGACACGGACAGTCGTGTCATAACTTGAAAACTATTTTACCGTAAACCCTTTTTCCTTATAACCTGGAGGACATATAAAATACAAGCACTCGTGGGTCGTATTCATACGTAGAAGAGTAACTACATTAAAGGCCAGTTCTTTCATGAATATAAAAGACTTGCCGAAATGATAAAAATAGCGATTATTTTTGTTATGTTACTGTCTGTTTCCGTACTTAACGTGAGGGTAAGTTACCAACACGATTGTAGTTTCAGAGTAAACAACAAAATTGTATTTTTATGGTAGGGGTGGGTAAGTTGGTCCAGGTTTTATTTTTTTTATCGTTACACTTGCCGGTTAACAAAGATTATTTGCATATAAAATAATCGTACGTTACGAATGGCTTTGTTAATTGGTAAAAACACGATTAGGAAATAGGCTATGGGATAATATATAGACCATCCTTCATCCCTGGTTCGTCCTAACGCGAGGGACACAAAGGGTACGTGGGCTATAGGACAGGGTTTGATAGTTGCCACGATATTGTTCAAAGTATTATATACCAATTTTTACAGGCAAACCCAATACCGGACGATTGTTCTAATGTTCCGATAGGAAGACTTTGTCTAAACAGCCAGGAGTGCAAGACAAAAGTTAGCTGCAAACATATACCGTTATCATGCGATCATGACAGTCACAGGTAATGTGTCGTTATTTAGAGCTAAATGATGTTTATTTACTCCTGTCTAATGCCACCGAGCATGGATTCTGAATTATCGTATTGCTATGTCAGTTTTAACCTAAAAGAAAATACAAAAAAAATCGTAAGAGGGCGAGAGATGTATGAAACAAAACAGCCGTGTTAAAACTATACTGTTGTTGCGGGAATAAGTTACATTGATTTAATTTATATAATATGTGTTTTAATGCAGGTGCGTATTGGCGAACATCGACAGAATGAAGATCAAAAAGTAATGGATGATAACAAAGAGTATTCTGTGTGTAGCTTATCGCCATGATATTTGTAGCTGATAGATCTTAATTCTATAATAGATTGTGTTTAGTTTATTATTGTTCCTATGAGTTCAAATGACAGAATAAATGCGTGTTTATTCAGCCAAATATACAGTGCACATATAATCTTAATGCATTTAAAATAAAGTACACGCCAATAATGGATAATAGTGATAACGAAGAAATAGAATGTTTTTTTAGAATGAGTTATTGAATTCAGAGAGCACCACCAGCGATTATAAATAACGAAAATGAAGATATAACTTATAAATAAATATAATCGTCTGTTTCACTTAATAGATTAGATACTAATTTCCCGAACTAATATATGTATATATATATATATATAAAGAATATATTATGGCAAAGAAACACAACAATATTCTGGCAAAGGACCACCACAAAAACAAAATAGCTAAGCTTTAGTAAATGGGCATTACAATATCAAACCGCCGAGATGTAAAAGTATTAAAATCCGCAGCTAAAATTATTTAGCCTATAGTTGCTTAAGTCTGACCAAGAAACAAAATTACAGCTTGCTTCCTATATGTACTCAAGATTTGTATGATTAAACCACCTCCAGAGTCTAGTAACAAATTAATAACTTTGTAAACAAGCTAGTGCTAACCCGCGAAGACGGAATGGCCTTATTCTTGACGTATTAAAATTCTAAAGCAAATGAACTAAGCTAGAAAGCAAAGATGATTTTTTTGTGGTTTTATTTTCCAGAAGTGCGAAGTAATTACACAAAAACGTATAACGTAATGTCTTTAATAAGGAAGCTTCTGAAAAATAGAAACATTATTATAATACCTTCATATGAGTTTGTGGCTGGCGTTGATGGAAAGCCATTACGGCACGACAAGCCCTCAGCCAATGGTAGTGGGTTTCTACTCTGGTGAGAAACTCTTTGCTGGATGGACCTTACCCAAGCAAGGTTAAACAAACCATTAGACAAAAAAATAGTAAGGAACACACCAACAAAAAGACAAAAATAGTACATGGGGGTGCAGAAATACTGGTAACAAACATGCAACATAAACACAACAGCTCAATCATACAAAAAGGAGACACAGTCAAAACTAATTAACGCGTACATAATCATTGAAATATCTACAAACAAAGTATAGTTTAAATCCTGGAGGATAATTATCTGCGTAGTGTACGCCATATTGAATGTTCGACCAAACAGAGTTGAAGCCCGAATCAAAAGAAAAGTCGCCATGTTGGTACCGCGATACTCTCCGGCATAACCGCAATAAACGGCCATGACAATGCTCTGGCCCACCGACGTCGTAGCGAAACTGTGACGTGGCGATCTTCCCAATCGCGCTACATGACGTTTGTGTAGATAAGTTTGTGTTTCACAGTATATATTAAATGAAAAAAATATGGACTTTAATAATGCGCGTATCATCACACTGGGTGTTGATATTACTCGAAGTATGTGTGTACCAATGATCGAACCAACATGGCGTTCTCACCAAGTGATCAGGAAAATATAGAATCATTAAAGAATTTTAATCTTTGTAGAAGAAGCAAACAATAGAGCGTGCAACAACAAAATCTGATCCAGCAAGATGTTCGCCATGGTTTCATTGTATATATTTCATAGACATGCAAAATGCACTTCAGTAGTGAATCACTAAAAACAGTTGACATCATTAGCACCAGCAGAATAAAAAACAGCAGAGAAGACAGACACGTATATAACACATAACTCATATATACCTATAAACCTCAAACCCCAAACCTCAAACCGTGCATCCTTTATCGGTGTCTTTGTTCTTTGTTTGCAAAGATGGGATAGTTAGTTAATACACATTTCCACAATCGTAGCAGTGTCGAGCCCCAAACTCCGTATTCTACCTTTAAAAGTAAGCGCTCGTCGCCCATCCGCAACGTAATACGGATGCTATGGTTTATGTATGGGGCCACTTGAAGAAATTAAAATAAACCTATTAATAATGGGTAAAATGAGTTTTGTACCGAAAAAAATGAAACACTGCCATAACCGAATTTGAACTTTAAAATCTTCCGTTCCATGTATTATATTTTCATCCAAATCGCTATATTAAAATACAATAAGTAAAAACTTTAACAAAGTGAGATGAAAATGAATTAGTAAATCTAGCAATGTTTATAACTGTATGAAAATATTTTTTTTAAACCCCGGGAAAAATAAACGGCACACAGAAATGACAGAATGCCCAACGAAACAGCTGTTACTGGTCAAGCATATCGAAGCATAGCTAGTTGCTATTGTTTTTTTGACCTGAGTCCAAAGTACGGTAACGCATATAAGTGCTGTACACGCAAAATCGCACAACGTGTATAGCTATTGATTTTAAATCAGTTCAGCAATTTCTGTAAGAAAGGAAAGTATAGCGTAAGCATAATGTATTGCTATATGAGATCGAGTAAAAGCAGGACACCTTTGTTTTTAGTTGATCAGTATTATCATTATTTAAACATATATATTACGTTAGAAAGAGCATAGGCATAAGTTTGTTAAATCATTTTTTCCGAAATTTAGAGGTAGAATCAACTAATTCTTGTTATTTTTATATAAAAATGCTTAAAAATTTAAACATTGTTTTAATAAACTGCATTTACAGTTTCAGTTATAGTATCTACCAATGTGGGTAGAGTGATTGTATATGTATAATGTTATTTATCCGAATTTTGAGACATTTGGCTGTAGTTTCATTTGTGTACTTTCTATTTCTTGCCTATGTAACTTACAAGCCATATTCGGTACCACTAAATGAATGGAAAGAAGCAAAACCACCGTATCCATCAAACACAGATGACAACATATTCTGGTTTGTTCAGGTATAAATAGCCTTTCATGCTTTCAATGTTTTGTTATTAAAGTTGTATTCTATATTATTGAGCCCCTAAAATGATATATCAAGAACCACCATAGGTTAAAATTTTTACTGACTTAACACAGCAAAATACTATTATTGTAACCCATGTTTTAAAAGTATGTATCATGTCACTTCAAAGATCCATGCACCCATAAATTACATTGTGTGTTGTTGCTATAAAATAATGTGTTAAAAAATATACATATAATGTATATTAAATAATAAATATTGTGTAAATATATATATATATATAAAATATTCATATAAAATATGCCTCTATTAAAAAAATCTATGTTTTATTTACATTTAGTGCTCAATAAAATATACTTATCTTTGCAGGTTTCAGACATCCATATTAGCAAGTTTATTGACCCCAAACGTGTACCTGATTTTACTTCCTTTTGCTCCCAAACCCTTGATGTCATCCAACCTAAGCTTGTCCTTGTAACTGGTGACCTCACTGATGCAAAAATGAGAAATAGAGTCGGATCCACCCAGTACAAAGTTGAATGGGAAACTTATAATAAAATCCTAAGAGACACAGATGTTACAAACCGCTTTTTGTGGCTTGATGTTAGAGGAAATCACGGTAAATTTGTACATTACTTAATTGTTAATTATGTTCTAATAAACATGGTATGTTTTTATGACTCTTAGAAAAAAGCATAAGTTCGTTAAAATTGCATTTTCATTTTAAAACATTTATATATAATTAGTTAATTTGTGGTAAGATTGTTTACTTAACTATGTTCTAATTACCATGGTATGTTTTTATTACTATGACTCTTAGTTTATTTGAGACTGCTGCATGTTAGTTATATTTGCAATCATTTTAAGCAATTATAAAACAACTTTAATTTACGGTAAGATAGGTTGTGAATTTGCTTGTGTAATTTTTATTTAACAATGCATGACATGTTTTTATAACTCCCAGAAAGACATCGTTAGAAAGACAATGAGTTATTTAAAGTTGCATTTAGTATTCTTTGCAATCATTCTTAGAAACTATAAGACAGTATTTTGTATAAACATAACTACCAGGCAGTTTTTTAAATTTTAATAAGCATAAAATAATTGGGCCAGCATTCATTTTAATATTGATTACCACAATGTACAACCCAGATTACAACCAATTAAGGTTAATCTAAAACAGCTGTGCTATGTCAAGTTATACCCGTTCTATAGTTTAAAAAACCCTTGGGTTTTCATTAGCCAATGTTAAAATCTAATGTAAAGACTAAAGGTGATATTGAATAATTGATAAGTTGGTCATTTTAGCACTCAGTTCTTTTAAACCTCTTACCTTTTATCTTTCAATTAATTATTTATGTCTTGTAGACCTTATAAGAAATGTGGCAGAAATAGCATCATGTAATCAATACATTATCTTATAGTGGCCATCTGTCAAATGTTTAAGCTTAACCATGCCTCTACTTTTTTTTACTTTTATTTAATTTATGCTTTACCTGTTTAAGTCGAATTACAAGTTTAGTTAACCCAACTTAACGTCCCAACTTTACTTTAGATACATTTGATGTCCAGTCAAAAGATTCTTTAAATAATTACTACAAAATGTATTCTGGGGACAAAGGAAAACTGACAACAAAACCATATGACCTGATATTGCCTTTTGGAAATTATTCCTTTATACCGGTGGATGCCACAATGACCCCTGGACCAAAACGACCATTTAATTTTATTGGTACCAACACTTTTGTTTTTTTTTCTATACTGTAAAGTACTTAAACTTTTATAGGGTAAAATTACTTATATTTGTATACAGTAAAATAATATTTTATGAAAAACATGACAGATTTCACTGTTAAAATGTTAATGTTGAAATATTAATGCGTGGTTCTTGGGGTTTAGAACCTGTTCAAAAAGTGTTATTCAATTCAGTTAGAATACCTAGAATTATTATGCCTAGGCTAGAATAATTTTGTAATATGTGTAAGTGGATTTTTTTTTTAATTGTTTTTTTTTCGATTTCCTGCTAAAAATTAAACTGTAGTGCTACAACTTAATACTATTCACTGATATGTGAATTTCAATACTGTTTAGTGTTTATCCATGAAAAATTTAGAAAGTGTTTGTTTTTTTCCATTTCTTAATCTTGCTAACATAATTAAAGAAAAAATTAAACCTGTATTTCTATATTTTTATGTATTATTGTTATAATTATGTTTTCCAAACAGGACACCTAGATAGAGCTAGACTTCAACAACTACAGTTAGAAGGAGAGAGCAGAAAATCGAGCAACTTATCTGTATGGTACAGTCACTACCCTATTAGCTCTATCAATTCAGCTTCACCACCGTCCTTGGAAAACATAGTTGGGCAGACAGGGGATCTTTATTTATCGGGACATTTCCATGATTTTAGGGGATTGGCACCACATCAATATGCAATGCATTCTCAAGGTATGTTGGGCTTTTTGTGTGTGTTAAATTTATCTTGTTATAAAGCTCTTAAAATATTGAAATGTGGTTTATTATTTTTGTGGGGATTTCATTTTTTAATGTATATGGCTGACAATTCGGACAACTATTACTGACCTGGGTTGAAGAAATTGGCGTTAAGTGCCTTTCCGAAGGACACATATGCCACGATAGTAGCAGTGACAAGTCCTAAACCAGAAACCTCAATGTTAGAGGCAGGCACGATAACCATTGCGCCACGACGCCAAGCTCTTATAACCATGTTCTGATTTTTGTTTGCACAAGGTATCTTGGTATTTAGCTTTTTGTGTGCGATAAATTGAATGAATTGAGTTATTGTAGATCTGTTGACACACAGGGCTTACACCTTCATATGTTGTTGCTTGTCATGTACTCGTACTGTGATAAGAAGACATGAAATGTTACAAGTTTACACAGTATTAGTACTGTGTTTTTTCAAGAGATTTAAGGTTTAGTTTCAATGTACTAAAATGTTAATACATTGAAGTAAGATTTATGGCAGAGCAATTTACCTTCTGTGCCTGTACTTAAATAGTCCTATAAAAAACTCATGCGCCATAAAACTTAATTGGATCAGTTTTAATTTAACTTTGCATTAGACTAGTCCTTGGGTTGAATTCCTAACATCTCTGAAAACCATGTTTTAAAAGGGCTACAAGATTATCAATAATGACTAAGTTGCTTTAATTTATTTTGTAAAGTTTATTCCTTAACGTTAAGCCCTTGTCGCCTACCTCTGTAGTGGTCCATATAGTAGCACCTCTGGTAATGAATCAACTCTGCTATAAATCCTAAGTCCTATTCCTTGCCATAGGACCTTACCCTTATATAATACTTCTATATCTGATTGTTACTTTCCTGTTCCAGGGTTTCTTGAACTAGAGGTAGCAGACTGGATGAACAACCGGCGTTTCCGTATTGTTTCAGTCGACCACGATATCACTTCATTTACTGATGCAACACACGGACAATGGCCTATTGTTGTCATCACTAACCCTAAACAATCTACATTTATGATACCTAAACATGAACCAATTGGAAGAATTGCTAAATCAAGTCATATAAGGTGGTATTAAACTATTAATAGTAAAAACGAATTTGACAGATGAATCATTAAAAAGAAAGTTTTAACAAACTGTTTTTTTCCAATTGGCCAACTAGTATATATAGAGTATAGACTATATGGTTTCTATTATACTCTATTTGTGTGGGGACTTGAAGAAACTAGAATTCATGCCAGATTTGTCATATTACCCCAATATAGACTTCTTTATCCGAATAAAATGTCCTTTAGGTTCATGCAACCAGTGTGACATCGTCCGGGACTATAGTTATAGTAATAGATGATTGGGGCAAATCCTGTTTTTAAAATTGGCACATACTTTACAAAACGTTGGAAATACACTACATTTTTTCATACCAGATGAGAAGGATTATTTACATACTTTTGGGTTAATATTTCTGAAATTAAAAATCTGTTTATATAAAATTAATATATTCTTATTTAATAAAACTTCTATGCAACAGGTTCCTTATATTTGATCACTCTGATATCACTCATGTCAGCTTATCAATTGATGGGAAACTTCTGGATGAAAAACCACAGAATATTAAAGGCCCACTGTGGGCATGCAGGTAGCTACCTAATAATTTACTAATTAATGATATCAATAAGTTACAAGATCCGCTGGTACCATACTCTAAAAGCCAATGTCTAATAAAAATTTAATTTGGGTTTAATACTTACTCTTATATACATGGTAACGATTTATATACATGGTAACTTGGAAATTGGCACGAGGTGTGTGAATCTGAACACCTTTGTTACTGTTAAAATACCTGTTGTTTTCCAGCCATGCCAGAATAAGTTACATTTATTTTTGTTCATGATAATAAAGGACATAATTTAGGGAAATATTGCTAAATACAACTGTTATATCAATAATGTGTAAAAATATATGTTAAACCTTTTTTATAAATATGGCCTTTGTAGAATTTGTTACCATTGTATATATAAAAATATAAGAAAACCTACTGCTTAAAAATGGCAATATTATATGCAATTTTTGTGTATATTATGTAACATTTTTTTTGTATTTTTTAAATATTATATTATATTATTACCAATACAAATTGAGATACCTCTTATACTTCCAGATGGTATCCTGACCAATACAAATCAGGCAACCACATATTAAGGATTCATGTACAAGACAAGCTAGGAAATACTAAAGATGTTTCATCCCAATTCACTATGGATACCTCATGGTCCAACATACATGATGTAGCTTCAATTCTTGTTCTTTTAACAAACTTTGCCTCGTTGGTGAGTATGTGTGATTGATTATTCCGTGCCGTAATTAGCACACCTACATCTAGCCCAGAGGTTACTGGGTTCAAGGCTTAATCCTTCCACCATTGTCGGTGTTTGTATACTTATGCAAAAAACTGAACGGCCATAAAACATGGTGTAAATACATGTTGATACTAGGGCAAGCTGACACAGTTTGTGGATTGGCATATCACACACTATGGCCATATTATTTCTAACATCTTTTTTTTAGTGCCAAGTTGCATTCGTTCTTGCTGCTGTCTTTGTTCTTTCTGTATTGATTGTTATAAAACAATATGGTGCACCTCTACCTCTACCTAGTGGCAGTTCATGGCCATTCAAGCTGCGTGTTTTGCTCTCCGATAATTTTACATTCGCTGTTTTGTTTCTATTTATCCTCAACTTATTAATAGGTAAGTGGTTTATTGTACTTGCGATACAGGTCCAAAAAGATGTATTTACATTGTTTATATAAGTGCAACCTATTTGTGCTTTGAAGCTTAGACTATTTCTTCGCACAATACCATATCTAGAACTAACATAGGGGATCCGCAAAAAAACATAAAAAAACTCCAAACAAAATTAGTTGTACAGAGTCACAAGAATTACCGCAATGATTTGTATTAAACTAAATGATTGAAGTGGCTTTAATTTTCATTTGCTGTTTCATAATATTACTTAAACCAGCATCAGAAAACATTCCACCAAACTTCATCTTACCTTTAGATTATGCAAATTTTTAGTATTAACTTTAAAGTGTTGAAATTCTTAGGTCCAATGTTCATTGGGAATCTGTTAACTGATAAAGTAGGAGTTGCATTCATGTATGGTTTGTTGATAGATGGTCATATATATTCTGAACACATGCTGTATCTTTACGGGTTTATTACAGTAAGTATGAAAGACTACTTTGCCTATTTCTTAAGCTAATAATCATTACTTATTCTAACCAACTTGGTATATAACAGATATGTTTAATGTCCCATTTCACAATATAGCTTTTTATATTCATTACTGCACTTATAATGAAATTTGTATAAAGTTTGTGACCGCTTTTTTAAATGGCATTCTAGTGCAACTTGGTTAAAGTACTTACCATTAAGTGTCTTAAGTATACATACACATAATGGCACCCACACACTGCCTAACGCCTTGTAGTGCTTCAACAATTTTTTTTTTACTCATTCAACTCATACATTTTAATAACATTAAGAGTTTTACGGTATTACATCGCAGGCGTTATGACCTAAAAGGTTACAGCCAATATACATAACATCAAATGAAATAGTATAACACAACTTGTAACAATTATTAAATATTTAATTCCACAGATTGTTCTTTTCTTCACCCCTGTTGTTGCTTACTTGTGCCACTGTGCTGACCTCAAATGGAATAGAAATTGTACTTTCATAGAGACACTATATTCATGTAATCGCACCACTCTTGCCAATATATTATTCCTGCTGCACACAATGTTACAAGTACTATGGTGTAGAGACTTATATAATGCATATGGCCAAACAGCACTACTTTTAAGCCCTGCTAGATTATGGTGGTGTGTAGCTTCAGTAGGACTTGCAGTAAGGATATGGTGCTCAAAATCAAAAATACCCAAGCGACAAACTTAAAAACGACTATCTAGCATTTCTGTTTTAATTATCCATAACTGTAATGCATTTTTATCCATAACTGTAATGCTTTTTGTGCAATTTTAGCAAAATTTTCTCTGGTACCAGAAGAGTAACACAAAAGTCAGATATCATATAATATTTAAACAGATGTGCTTTTTTAGGGTTTAATTTTATGTACTTCACGTTGGTGGTTTTTACATTTCAACTTTATGAAAGTAATGTTGAAACTTATTAAAAAGATTTTTTAATGTTGTTGCGAATGTTTTATTTTCAAAAAAATTTCGTTGATGACATAATTCAACCGTACAATGTGTTTGTGTTGTTGCATTGTTACATCATAATGCTCTTTATTGTCTCACACCTCATCTTCATTTAACAACATATTAGGAATCCCGTTTGCAATAGGAAACTCTCGGCCAGATTCTGGGCAAGTTAAACTACCAGTTATAACTTCTATCTCCATAAGTGCGTGGTGGGCTTGTTTTAAAAAGTCATTATTGGTTTCATAATCTTTAGGGACTTCTTCAGGCAGTTGGTCTGTGTGTCCAATCTGGTAGATAAAAATATTTCATAGGATATGGAAGGTTCTACATAAATTTAGTCATTTGTCTCACTCCCTGTATTCCGGCTGGAAAATGTACTGATTTTTAATAATAGCATGCACGCTGGCCGAAACTGTCTTGCCAGTTAGCACGCAATGTCTCATCAGGAACTGCCATATTCTGCAGACAAGTAAGTCCCCACATGACAGTGCAACGATAGTCATTATAACATGGGTGTTCTGATCATACACATGTGCCTCGTACAAGTATTGAAGTATACATATATCATTACCAGAAAAGGCCAGCAGACACCCTTTAATATTCTGCAAATATTATAGTAAGTAAACTGGAACAATAATACTTACCATTTCCATTGCCTTAGTTAATGCTGGCCATTCAATTCTTGTAATCATTCTTGAAATAAAATCTGGATTAAAATCAGTTTCCTGTTCCTTAATATCTTCCGCCTATAAAATACATCATTTATGTTTTCTATGGTTTAAAATGTTAAGATAAATACTAAATAGTATATACTGAATTCCCCTCCAAAATATAAAGATAGGTAAACTCATTTTAAAAATGTAAGGATAAATCGACTGGATTTCATAATCAGATATACCAGCATAAGTGGTTAAACATAAGCTAAGTGACATCACGTGTAGATACTTCGAAAAGCTCTGTATTATTATAAAGACAGCTTAGTACTAAAGAAGAAAATTTAAAGATTAGGCAATAGGTTAGTTAGGAGTATAGTTTTGGTTGTTGTAGTCTCTTGTAGATAATGTACAAGAATATTTACTACAGCAACAATACCGTAATTGTGCATTTATATTTTACCTTTATAACTAATGGGTAACCATTCTTCACCCCTTTGACGTGTGAAGTCAGCATATTATGTGTGATAAGACGCATTCTGACGAAAGCAGATAACCTCATGAAACTAGAGTCAATTAATTAAACTATCTAGTCACATACACATCCAAGGTGTAGCACGTAAACAAACGTAGACAGCATGTGCAGTGACGTCATGAGTCCCCAAAGTATGTACTGGAACAGTTATGCCGAACAGTACAACGGTAAAACCAGAGCCATAAACATGTGAATTAAAAGAATTAAAATAACTAAGTAAAAGGCCAATTACCTATTGTTATAGATTATTATTACATTTTAATTAATTTCATAAAACAATTTTTGAGACCAAAATAATAGAAACGTCACAGTAGAAATAGTGGGACCACCGCTCTGAGAAAATCGCCGGTGAGAAAAAGTGAAAAAGGGGAAAAGAGTGTTTTTGGTTCATCGTCATTTTTGCGATGTTGTTCGCAATTTTGTGGTTTTCGATCTAGTAAAAGAAGTTTTTACAGTTCCTGTTCCGTATTGTACGACGGTATCGTAAGTGTTTGCTGGAAATTTTGTTTCTAGATTGGTACAGTATAAAATATCAAAGTTGTTGTAAATTTGTGCTGCATCATGATAACATTTCATTACGTAGTATGACGTAATATGACGTAGGTTAATATGCGGTGGTTATCATACAGCCTTTGCATTGTAATATAACTGAGACGTTGTGTTAACTTTAACCTATATACTGTTTAATTTGTATGTGTTTCTTGTCTATAGATATTGTTTTACTTTGTTTAATCTTATTGGTTTATTTAAATTTAACACTTGCAGTTGCAATGCATTATATTGTATGTATTTAATTTATATATAATTCTAGTTTTTATATATGCAGCTCACATATTTAGTATGTATAAAATAACTCATATTTATAAAGTATTTTTTATATCTACTGTATTTAAACTATATAAAGTGACAAAAGCTATGTATATTATTTTTCATTGCTTTGTTTTTATGGTTCAAAACAACATTAATTAATAGGTTTTAATGTGACAACCATTTAAAGTAGTTAATATTTATTATTAATTGATCATAATCAATGGAGTTAGAAGCGTGTCAATGTCATTTAGAATGCCTAAGGCCTAATGTGGTCTGATTGTTTAGAATTTGTGCATAAATAAAATAAACCGCTTTATGCGTTTATATTGGTAACTGTTTATAATTATTATAAGGTGCGTTTTATTTAAAATTATGTCTATAATTATGTTATAACTTAAAATTATAAATTAATGTAGATATGTAGATAAATATTATAAATTAATGTAGATTTATTTTACTGATTTAGCATAGGTATTACCTTGTATATTATGATTTCTTAATTAGAGTCTAATTGCAATGCATCAAAAAAAAAAATTAAAATAATTGCAATATTTTTTACCGTTTCCAAAATATCAAGCAATTATGCTAGTGGAATGGTGTTAAAACCTATTCAATAATTTGCTGCAATACGATTTCAATATGCAAAAGGTCGGTTCACATAAAATGTTCAATGTTTCAAACAAGGCGGAAAATGGAAATACTACCATAAAGTTTTAGCTAACTTATAACTTTGCTAATAATAGTGTTTTTATTGAAATAACCAGTAACTTTCACTTGGGCAATGAGATTTTTGGTAACATGCTCTTTTCTCTTTTAAAGGAGCCAGGAAATAGATGTTTGGCAACTTATACTTGTATTAGAGCACTCATAGATATCTTTTAAAATGTCTGTGAGTGAATGTGAATTGGGACCAAGTACGAGTCGTGCGGCATTTGCTGTCGGGGGATCAGAAGATGAATACAGGCCGGACGTGGCCGAATTTGCTTGGAATAATATAGAACCTGGGTTGTTTACAAGGTATTTGATTCACCTAAGCCAAATTTAAAATGTTTTTTTTTATAAGTTTGGCTGTCATATCATTTTTTTGTAAAAGACTGGTTTAATAAAACACTCTGAAAACAACAAAGCATCTGTATTGTATTTTTTTGTGAGTTCATATTTTAACTTTATTCATGGTGTACGATATTTAAACACACCAAATTGTTGCATTGCGATTGTCAAGTTACATTTTATAATACTTTTCTTTAGTTTCTAATGTAAATTTCAATCAACATTGCACAAGTTGGTGGTAATTTCTCAATTTTCCCACCAACTCCTAACACGGGTGGTGTGGTCATTGTGGTTGTGTAACTTGTCGTATAACGGGGGAGGTTGACTATGTTTGTTGTGTACACAGGGTCGATTCTGCTGACATTATCTTTAACACCACCAAGCAAGCAAAGATATACGGGAAATATTTATTTGGAGATATCTTAGGAGAAGGCTCGTATGGGAAAGTTAAAGAAGTTCTTGACACTGAAAGTTTGTGCAGAAGAGCCATTAAAATTATGAAAAAACGGAAACTTAAACGAATTCCAAACGGCGAATCTAATGTGAAAAAGTAAGTTAAACATAATGATGAGGTTAAAATACCTTCACTCTTGACATAAATTTGTGCTTTATTGTGAAGAAATAGTGGGGACAAAGTTGTAGTAAAGGAATTACAATAATTGTACTGTAACTCTTAACTGGTAAACATCATAAATTAGAAGTCAAACAATGCAAATTACATCCTAAAAAATTATACTTTTTGTATTGATTAATGGAGAATCAAAGTACCAAAAAAAGAAATGAAGAAACTGATACTGGATATTATCAGTTGTGACATAGGAAGGATGTTTCTATCATTAGAGAAAGAGAAGAATACTCCGCAAATATTGACCAAGTCTTGGCTTCTTTTATCGATTTTATTATCGCGCAATTGGCAGTAGCTTGCTTATAACTTGGGCTGGAGACAAAATCTCATAAAAATTGATTCCACCACAACAGTGGCTGTATATTCAGCTATATTGACTTTAACTGTCTTGTCCCATGAGTGACGTGTATAAAATTAATCTCAGTAATTTGTCACAGACATAATTTAGCTGTTAGTTTAAATAAGTGTACTAACTTACATGCTAATACAGCTAAGTTTTTGTTAAAGTTTGTAAAGTATCTAATTTAACATTAAATATTGAAATGATTAAATTGATAAAAAAACAAGCATTAGAAGGGTATGCCATGTGAGCTGTTCAAAGTCTGTATTGTAGTTCACAGAAATTAGGAAGTTTGCCGTTGAATGCAAACATTTGAAATTCTTGGACTTTGTTTCTAAGTATTACACTGAACAGCCTGACAGACCTAATGCCGCTCCTGTCAATCAAATGTCTGATAAATGGTCGTTATTTTATCTTGATAGACATTTACAATGTTATTCAATTTACAGGGAGATACAGTTGCTTCGGAAATTGAAACATAAAAACGTAATTAACTTGGTGGAAGTGATGTACAATAAAGAGAAACAGAAATTATATCCTTTATACCATTAAATATTACACCTTTTTTGGATAAACAATGGTTTAACCTCTTTAATCATATAATTAGTATATATACACATTGTAAGAGTTGTTTTTTAAATTACCAACACTTTTATTGCATGTTCAACTGGATTCTGTTATTAGCGTTCGCAATTTTAACAGCTGAGTAAACCTTATAAATAAGTTTGGTAAACCACGGATCTGGAGCATACATTGTATGGCTGTGTGCTAATGGCTAACAGTGTTCATACAGTAGCATTACTTCAATGGACCAACTTAGCTATATTGTTAATGAATGTTATTCCTTTAATTATCTGTCATTGGATATCTTGTTGCTGTCAACACCAACATAACAATGGAGTCACTGCCTGCGTTTCCCATTAATTACTAATTGATATTCCTAATATAGGATTTGTTACAAATGTTAAACATTCACCTATACCAGTAAATTCTTAAGTACATATCATAAACTGTAAGGATATATTAAGCACACATAGTGAATTATAATTAAATTTGTGATATTGCTAGTTATTTTACAACATTATTTTACAACCTATGCCTTTAGTTGTATTAGTAGCATATTTATTGTCCTGACTTTTTGATAAATTTACATGTCATGTTCATGCAATTAGTAAAATATACTCTAGTAGGGTGGGGAAGATGGGACACCTTTAGCCTGTAGTATCCAAGTATTCTGATTGTGTTTTAAACAATTAACAAAGCTTTATGGGACTGGTAAGGATACAGTTTTATAATTCATTGTTTACTACCAAATGGGTCAAGAAAATAGAATAAAAAGGTGTCCCATCTCTCTCCATCCTACAATATAACATTACCATACAAGGTATCCTAACACACCTATCATCATGCTATGATGCGATAGTAAGTATTATGATGTCACTATCCCTATATTGCTTCCTTAACCACAACCCACGTATGTTGTGATGGAATTCTGTGTGGCAAACCTCCAGGAAATGTTGGATAATGATCAAATGAAAAGATTCCCAGATTGGCAATCACACTGGTAAGTTAAACCAATTCAAATCTTATTACATACTATAGCCCACTGTTTGTTACGACTACAACTTCATGAGAAGTAGAACCGGGCAAGATTTACAAATTTATAACAGGTTATTGTTATTAAAACTAGTTTATTATAAATTAGTTTGTAAATGTAAATTCTGTATTAGTACAGTACTATATTTAATTAACAAAACTTCCTTAAAATATTGCACAAAAATTTTTCCAAATAGTCAAAATAATTTAGACCATTCTACCAGAAACTTAATGTATTTTTATAATGATTCCTCTTGCCCTTGCTACCCCATGTTGCTTCAGTGCTTTATGAAACAGCTGAATAGCTAGCGACATAATGTTGGTTTAGTGGAATTTCATAATAGCCTTATGTGCTGGACAATTTGTTATCTCAATTCAATAAACTTGTAATAATAAAATTCTTTGAATTTGTGACAAAGTAATTTTTATTATTGTATTGTTAAAGTTATTGGCCTACTAACTGGTATAATTTGGCATGTATTGTGTACCAATAATAAATGGTGTATTTCAACAGCTAACATTTGTTTGGTTCACTTTTTCAAGATAAAGTTATTGTTGCCGCTATGCTTGTAAATTATATATATATAATTCATGAGACATGTTTCGCTAAAAGCTGTAAAATAACATAATTGTGAAAGGTCCCATTAGAGTTTTGTTTTGAAAACTTACAAGTGAAATATTTGACCATTTTATCTTTTTAGTTGTTTGGTCAAAAAAGCTTTTACAGATATTAGCAAAATATTTTACCATTTTAACTTTTCAGTTATTTTGTCCAACTGATATCGGGACTTGAGTATCTTCATAGTCAACATGTCGTCCACAAAGATATCAAACCAAGCAATCTACTTCTTACTAATGATGGAACATTGAAAATAACTGACCTTGGAGTAGCAGAAGTAAGTTAACATTTCTTCTTGTTATAGGCCTATACATTAAATTCTATGTGGCAATGCACTATGGTGTAGCAAAAAGACTGTTTGCATGGGCCTACCTTCAGGGAAGTAAAAGTAACGGGCTTTAACATCTGGTAATGTGCATACAGCTGCATCATGGGTGTTGAGATAAGGGGTCAACTGTGCTGTAAATCTGTGGCCCCATGAGGTGCCACGCGTAGGGTCAAACCCATGTAGGTTAGAATAATCTAACTTTTCAAGCAGAAGTCACTTCATAAGCTTTAGAACAGTTTAAGTGTAGAACAATTTTTACCCCAGTGTTAGATGTCTATACAAACAGGCAGAGCCCTATAGATAAGGTTCCCTGTATTTGGCTGCTATGAAAATTTGCCACACCATACATAACCTATACTATTTTACCCCTTTATGTCAAAATTTTTGTTTCAATGAAGTTGTGTTTAAAGATGGAGTGGTATTTTGTATTTACCATTCAATGTTGAATATTTCACTTTAATTCAAAGCAAATCACCCAATTGATTTCTTCACACCTTGATTTCCCATGGGGTGGGACAAGTAATTGTGAACTGATGAGATCCATGCTATTATCATTAGAAACCTAATTGAAATTTGTATTAAGCTGCATTTGAGTAATGGTTTTTAAAACCACACCTTTTAAAACATGTCTTTTACCATTCTATGTGAGTGAGATCCTACAACGAGGCTTGCCAGGGGACTTGTAATTTATACCACAGTTGATCCATTACCATAACCATCCATAAAGTGTGACACTACTTTTTTTATTGATTGCAGACTTAGTTTAAATATAGATAAAGTTGATTTACTTAAGTAGCATGTTATGCTATTGGTTTATTTCCACTATTTCTCTGTATACATTAAAATATTTCTTCTTTTTTTTAGCCATCTTCAAAAAAAGTCCCACGAGACTTGTGTATGTTGGCATAATTGATGATGATAAATTACTTATGAATATTGACCATACTGGTGGAAACTGTTTTAAAATAGACTTCTGTCCCCCCCCACACTGTAAAATATCAGCAGCTACTGCATTACTAAATAAATCAATACCTGACATAGTGACATATAGTGTTTTTGAAATTGATTTTTATTGACAGTTTTATGGAAAGCTATTGTAGAGTTTGGATCGATGAATTATTTGCATGTGTTGTTTGCAATTAAGGGATTGTGTTCTTATTTTAACCTAGTCTATAACATATAGTATTTAGTAAAAATTTTAAAAGTTATTTCTTCAAAAAAACTTTTTTTTTACTATTATGTGAATTTATCTTTAGAGTGATTTACCTTAGTTGTATATTTACCCTTTTCCCCTGTATTTTTGCCTGCAGGCATTTAGCCAAGATGGGGTTTGACCCAGCTAATGTTAGACTGACTGATACATTTAGAAAACAAAACAACATTGTCTTAAACAAATCCATTTCTCTAGTATAGCCTACTTTTTCAAAACGTCCCCTTTACTCCCAGGAATTGGACATGTTCTCACAATGTGATGCATGTTTCACCTCACAAGGTTCACCTGCATTTCAACCACCAGAAATATCAAACGGAGATGATTCTTTCTCGGGGTTCAAGGTTGATATCTGGTCATCTGGTGTTACTTTGTAAGTTCTCTTGGTGCTCCTTTATTTAGTGTGTAAATGGTGTTAGAAGTTTAAGTATTTGTGTACCTTGGGTGACAGGGTAGGCAGGCAAAACAGGCCAACCCTAAAACTCTTTGCACAATATTAAACAGAAAATATTACAACCAATGAGGTTAAATAACATTTCAGAAGACTGTATGTTTTACTTTCCCTACTTACCCTATATTTAAAGGAGACCAGCATGCAATTATAAAACCCAAAAATGCTTTGTGCTGATTGTTAATTTTTTTAACTGAGTATAAAGAGCAATAAGCCAACTCTGGCTTACATTCCAGATTACCTAGCATGTCTCCCTAGCTGCCGTACCCCAAAAACAATAACATCTTAAGCATGAATAACAGTAACAATCCTATTTAACCATGTTTTTACATTTCCCTAAGATACAATTTTTGCACTGGCAAGTACCCGTTCGAAGGTGAAAATATTTACAAATTATTTGAGAATATAAGTAGAGGAACGTATACAATACCGGACCATTGTGAATCACAATTGAATTCATTGTTATCGGGAATGCTGAAATATAATGCAGATGAAAGGTTTTCAATTCAACAAATAAAAAGTCATGAGTAAGTTGTAATTTAGGTTTATTATTATTATAATTTATAAACATGTTTTGAAAAAGTCAATGACGTAATTTTAAGCAGTTTGTACCAGTCTAGTAATACTTATATTATATGAATATATGATGTCCAGTGATGTGACTTAGTGGTTAGGTGCTTGCATTGTAACCAAAGGATACTGGGTTCAATGCTCGACACTAACAGGCGTATATGTTCTTGGACAAGACACTTAATGGATAATGGATATTGCCGTATTGTAACTAAAAACAGAGCTTGGTTTGCCTTTTATTGGATTCAGTCTTTATCTCATATTAACAACTTGTATACGTCATTGTACGGTTACTTAGTATAATTACTCTATATATAGTTGTAGGACCCTATAAATCTACCGATTTTGCCCTAAATTCAATACTCACTAGCAACCTGTGTTAGGCCTTAATTCATAGAATAGAATACAGAATGGAGCCTTGTATCATAATTCATAATAATACAAATATTTAAAAATAAATCATTAATTACCTATATATATACACAGATGGGTAAAACGAAGACACCACAGATTTGAACCACCAGTTAAAATACCGGCAAACACAAACACAGATGATCCACACAGAGGAATGACTGTTATACCTTATTTAGAGGTGAGTGTTTTGATAGACACCAACTTTTTAAATGTAGGGGAGGCAGGAATGGTTGAATACATAACCATATAAAAATGATCTAACTGATTGGTTTAGATGATAATTAATTGAATAATGTAGTGCAAAAAATTCCAGAGTAGGCTGCATATTGCGCCGTTTCTGGTTTGATTAGTTAACACTGTCAGAAAATCAGTGTTATAAGTTAACACTGTCAGAAAATCAGTGTTAGGCTAAAGTTATATTTACCAAGATTTATAATGGTTTGCTGCTTCTGTTTGTTTGTGTTTTTAATACTATATAGTAGAGGTCGACCGATATATCGGTTCACCGATATTATCGGCCGATATTTACGTTCCACCGATAATCGGTATCGGTAAAAAAGCGCCGATATTTCACCGATATATTAATAGTTCGTGCGAAGCGACGTGCGTCCTACTTGACCTTTACGTGTGTTCGTAGTTTAACGTCCACGTGCCTCGTACTTTAGCCTTCACGTGCGTGCTAGTTTAACGTCCACGTGCGTCATAGTTTGACCTTTACGTGCGTCGTATTTATGCGTGGTAGTTTGACCTTTACGTGCGTCGGAGTTTGACCTTTACGTGCGTCGTAGTTTGACCTTTACGTGCGTCGTAGTTTGACCTTTACGTGCGTCGTAGTTTGGACCTTTACGTGCGTCGTAGTTTGACCTTTACGTGCGTCGTAGTTTGACCTTTACGTGCGTCGTAGTTTGACCTTTACGTGCGTTGGAGTTTGACCTTTACGTGCGCCGTAGTTTTGACCTTTACGTGCGTCGTAGTTTGACCTTTACGTGCGTCGTAGTTTAACGTCCACGTGTGTCATAGTTTAACGTCCACGTGCGTTGTAGTTTAGCGTTCATGTGCGTCCTAGTTTCGTACAAAAGCAACACCTTCCTAAGAACATGCATATTTCCTAAAAACATGTAGACCAACCAATTTTTCTCTATAACTTGCAATATCTTGAATACAGGCATTACTTTTGATTAAAACTGATCATTTCATATGTTTCGCTATAGTGACAAATATCGGTAAAATATCGGTATCGGTAAAAGCTAAAAATATCGGTATCGGTAGAAAAAAGTGATATCGGTCGGTCTCTACTATATAGTTTTATTTATAACTTTTGCTTTTAACTATTCCTGCGTTATAAAGTTTGCCGCTTATGATCCTAGTTGTGCAGAATGTTTTCGTCATGATGCCCTGCAAACTAAATCTTCTGTTTTTGCTAATTTTACCACCCCACATAGGAGTTACACGGTTACAACGACAAAACGATCCAATCCCCTGGTGAGGAAGAGGGACTTCCCCTAAACTATGAATTCCGCCAAATATCGAGAAACGATTCCCACCTGGGGAACCCCCACCACGGAGAAGAGCTAATTATCGGTACAAACTCATTATCAACTTTCAGCCAAGACATCAAACCTCCACTGCCACAAATGTTAGACTCTGAAGTCCGAACTATTATCAACAACGACTCACCTGCCTCTCTAGCACCACATAGTGGTTCGGTTTCAAGTGCCAATGGCCGAGTAAATGAAAATAATGAAGCTTCTAACAATAAGAGGGGTAGTAGTAAACGTTCTTCTTCTAAAAGCAGCAGCCAACGTTCGTCAAGATCATCACTACAAAAGTTTAAATCAATGTGCTCACAATCTTAAGTAAACCCGCATAGTTGGATTCTTGATCGTAAATCGAGTTTTTGCATCCCAATGATCCCATGGTAAGGCGCAATAAAGCGGGTCACAGGCAGGGGTGTATTCAGGTTGGTAAAGGGGTCTGGACCCCTCTTTTAAAAAAAAAAAATGCTTTAATTGCCGCATACTGGTTTCTAAGCGTCACATGAACTAATGTTTCAAAAAACAGTTTGACCTCCTTTTTTCAAATTTCTGGATACTTCCCTAGTCACAGGTACATTTCGATAGATACAATTGCTAACAGATTGAAATATTTCTTTTAAAGTTCTCTCCCCTTATAAAGGTTAAAATCAGAAGACTGTCTTGCTTTCTTTATGTGCAGCAATTGTTGGCTGAAATCCTGTGCAGAATGTATTGCAAAACTTTATTGCATTGTATGCACCACTGTACTGCATTCAACATATGGGTAATGGTGCGATTCAATGTACATACCCCACACTGTGAGCAATTGCATGGCATGCCGCTGTCGCAGCAATTATTATTTTCTCTTTTTTTTACGTCAAAAGAACTGCTTACATACCAGATGTATTACCCTGTTTTCAAAAAATGATTTAGTTAAAAACAAATTCATTTCATGCAATTGTTTGAGATATTTTTATTTATTATTTTAGCTTCTGATTATGGACACAAGACAATACGTTCTCAGTATTCAAACTTTGCAAAAACTGAATACATTACAAGCTTTTGCTGGATAAGCTTTGAATAAAACTGAATGAAATTGTAAATTCAGTCAAATTCTCTGCTTGAGATTGTGAGAGTTTTTCACTATTGTTTTGAATATTAAACTTGCACATCCATATCGTATTTTAGACACCTAATAGCCGATAATGTAGTGGTACAAGGGGCATGCAGCGTGCCACCCCATAGACCAGGAAATTTAAAGCTAAGTTTACACACGGGATGACACGACCCTGAGACTAAAGCTCCAAAGCACATTGGTTACTACTAAAGTGTCGTTCCCGAGGACATGTCTTTATCTGTTTGAAGCATTAAACATCCTTCGGTCATAATGCAAGCGCTTAACTACCAAGCTATGCTGGCGAGCTAAGCAGCTGTAAGGCACAACTTCTTCTCTAAGGTTCTTATGACATTGTATATACATAAATAACAAACTGTTCACCTGTATAGATTCAAATATCTGTGGTTTCTTTCCACTTTAAAGCCAATGCCTTTGCCATCAACTAAGCTATGCATTTCACCAACTAATCATCTATATATGCAAGCTCATACCTTCAGTAAAATTACTGTTCATACAGTAAAATGAATTTTATTGAGCGATTAAAAGGCTTACAGAGGTAATGAACAATAAAAGGCAAGTGGCGTGAATTAAATTAAAACAGAAGCAACATATACTATTGCACAAAGTGCTGAACTGCAAGAAATTTGGTGTTTAGAATTCAAGCATAGTTATATATAAGAATGAAGAGAAGTACGTTTATAACAATTTATAGAATAATGTTACGTAATAATCAAAATGTCATCATCTGTGTTTTCACATTCACTCTGCTCATCATCAGTGCTAATGCTGAAATATTAAATAGAAGAGTATACTTTTTAAGTAGGTAAGGTATGTGAAATTCTAATAATTCAACCAGGAGATTATAAGTAAATTGTGTATGCAGCCTTAGGTTTAACAAATTGACTGTGGGCATAGGAGTGGCAACCATAGATAAGTCAATCAAGTTCCCATACATGAGGATATAAATGCACAAGGAAAAAGTTAACTAAGGAATTAGAATTTATCTACAAAGTGCATAAATCAAGTACCTAACAAGGATACCTATGTTATAATTACTATATTTAAGTACATTATTACTACATTATAACCAAGTACTTACTCAGGGTCATTATTCCTATACAAGCAGCAACAACAGTAAGTATCGGAATTATAATTAAACTCAATATCTTCCTCCAAACCTTCAGATATAAACTTCTGGATTTCAGATTGTGGTGGAAACCCTTCTTTCTGCCATTCCTGTAAGTAAATGAATGTAATTTATTTATCCTCCTATAGCAGGAAACCACAGTTGTTTTATTACGGTTGTTCTGTTCCATACACATTATAACCACATATGAGTTACTGCATATGTAACTTTATGAGTAATTTTTTTTGTATTGGACAACCCATATGAGACCAATGTGTTAGCATTTACATGTCTTTCACGAGGACACTTATAGTTATACCAACATACGCAACAGTGATAAAATAGATTACCACTAAACACATTGGGTTACTGTTATACATACATATGGTATTACCTGAATAGTTTCATAAGTCTCCATAATCACAGCAATAAATAAACTAAGCACCACGTAAATGAACAAAGCGATGAAAGTGTAAAGGTAGACCTGTGAAGGGGAGGGTTTACAGTTAAAGTTATGCAACATGTATATGTACTTGATATATAAAAGCACATTATTCACCGTGTGTGTATGATGTGTAAGCAGAGACCTGTGGTATAACTTAACAGTGTGCATGAGATGTACGAATACGTCACTATGTGTGTCTGGTGCATTATAAGACACTTATGTCATAACTTGACGGTGAGCATAAGGCGAAAAAACACACCACATGTGTCTGGTGTACAAGAAGAGACCCATGTTGTTACAGTCATATATTAATCACATCACATGAAGAAAAATCACCTGTGAGAACACCCATGCCAAGTTACTTGTCTTAGCCATCTCTTCAAACGTCATATACATGTCATCACCATTTATTAGCGAGAATAAAGCTTCTGACGTCACAACAGGGCTGTAATAATAGGTGTTTTTACAAATACAGCATAATAGTACTACAGCAAAACTCAATTATTAAATGTGGAAAATACTGTAGACTTTAGCTCTATCTGATTTTATAGACACCTAACAACAGGGTAAAACCTATTTTTAGGTGTAAAAGTGGGTGCTACAACATATGATGTCACTCCCGTTCTGAAAATTGAAGTGCATGTCATTCCAGGCACTCTAACATTATGCCTATGATCTTAAAATAGGAAAATCGGATATTTTTTTAAATTAAAAATACTTTTTGTATATTTATGGCTGACAATTTAGACAACCACCACAATGATGATGTTAGCATGACTGAAACTGACTTACTTGCGAAACTTATGATGGTAAGGTCCCAATACAACCCACCCACAGAACATGTACCCAAGGTATAACAGTGATGCACAAACCATAAACCGCAACACATGTGGCATTGCATTCTTTAGTGTCAACACTAGAATCTGAAATTTATAAAGACTTGCTTTATTGGTTATATGTGAAATATTTCAGACTGCTTTGTGATAATTGTGAGATTATAAGATTATATTCTCTGCAAGTGAGGTTTTCAGGCATGGCACACCATGGGATTTAGGCCGGAGCTGGCCCATTAACCCGCCACCCATGGTGCTACAAGTCAAACTGTCAAACAACACAATAAAGTGACCACTACTGGGTTAGATTAAAGTGACTACTGGGTTAGATTAAAGTGACCACTGGGTTAGAGTAATATCTGTTAAAAGAATTTTGCTCAGTAACACAATGCAATGCAAGTGCCCAATTACTGAGGCACTGTGTATAATAACATGCTTATTTCGCAACATAAAATGAAAAATTAGTAATAACTAAAGTCTGCTGCTTGTATTTAATACATTTTATTTAAACAAAGTTACAACAGCATTGTATGCAAGCTTTTAAACAGTTGCATGCAATGTATGACCATCTTATAAAAACAATGTCTTTGTATGGAGTTATGCATGCTTGTATAACGTTATACTCACATTATATTGATGGAAATATCCCACGTAACGTAACACACCCACCCAAACACATAAACATCCAACACCAAGAAACAAACTGCATGAATCGTAGTTTACGGTCCCATACCACTGTGGAATGAACATACTGTGAAATTTGGTTTGAACATACTGTGAAATTTGGTTTACTAACTATATATGGGAACAGACATTGGAAAATTGGTTCGGTTTTATGTTATATAGTTGTGGGCGGTATTTGTAACATAAACTGTGCATAGGAGGGGCATTTTTACCACTATGACTTTTTACAGTTACCTTTTTGATCATACCAACATAAACGACTGACACTAGTAAACAATCTGTTACATTTAAAGTTATAGCGATATGTATGCTAAAAGTGTACTTTAGGTTAGTGGGTTAGGATTCTTCACTAGCACCAAATTAAATTCTTAACCACCAAATTACCCGGTAAATAATATGAAAACAAAATCACCTAATAATAAAAAATAAAAGTTACCTGCATTTGTAGTGCCATCTTTATAATTGAACCAGTTATGGTTAATATATCACTGATTATAATTAGGAGGTACCACCCGTTAACAAACTCTAGTTTAGTCCACCAGCTCAATCTTTTTTCGTGATGCTTTTTGTAATATCGCTCGAATGACTAAAAATATGTTGAATATATACACTGTTGCTGAATAAACAATATGTTGAATAATAATTTTAAACTATTGCTGCCATATTGTAATTTAATGAAGCTTTTCTGGACCATGTATCAATTATGTTTATCGGTTATGATTAGAACATTATAAAAATACCAAGGTATCAACACTAAATACAGTTTTTCTAGTAATGTAGTTTAGAAACATAATGCAAACAAAACAGAATTTTTCAGCATAGCATGAATGCCTCGCTACAGGGGAATATTTTATTGTATAAAAGTGAAAATATTGTATTTTATATGAGTGAAGTCCCTTAGCGAAACATCCAAAACAGTAGGTAAACTACTTAGACAAACTAATTGCGATACCTGGCCGAGTCCAAATACCACTAAAACGTCAATACTCGACCAGGAAATTGAACCCGGTGCATCCCTACATGGACTTAAGTAAGTATACCATACTCTGTTTATAACCTCATCAGATTTACCTTTCTAAGTCGCTGAGCTCTCCAAACGGACCTTGTGCATAAGATCATAGAAGCACAACACGTTACTATGATGAAACAATCAAGAAACAATAAAAAACTATTAAATATTTTAGCAGGTGTAGCACTGTGACATGGGGTGAGACCGAATTGCGAGGAAATAGCTTCAATTATTATCCCATTGTGACGCTGGTTGTTGAAATTAACCTGCGTAGAATAAAGGGAGATGTTATCATACCTGGAAATTAAACGGCAATTTAGCAAATGCCATGAATTTTCGATGAAATGTTACAATCTATGATATGTCAAGATGTCGTTTCCTTTACATACCTTATACCACCTTATGTTCTTTAGCTTTTATTTGCATTTACCTGCCTTCCCATTTCTGGGCAAATATTATAACAGTACCACAGCTTTAAATCACTTTCACTATCTATATATTAAAACTGCATAAAAGTCAAGAGAGCTTACCGATATTGACACATTATAACAATCAGCTTGATAATAACTCGCCGGATTCTTCAACCAAATTGTTCGAACACCAAATTTTAAATCCAGATTGATCAGCCTAGAAGAAACATTTATATTAAAGCAAAGTTTTAGCTATGCAATGAATGTAACTTACCCGTGGAAATCAATACTATACGATGAACCATTGCATAATGGGACAGATTGGTTAAAATCCACTGTTAGTTCATTCTTGTCCCATTTACGAAGAAACATACATGTTCTGTATGAGGAAGAAATGATAATGTGATATATACTGATATACACAAAATAAGTGATGGTTATGTAACTGTGTATGCTGATTATATACAATTCTCTGTAGCTGTTATTGTTTAATTGATTGGATATGTCATTTGAGGACATGGATTAAGTCTAGTCATAACACATTTAGATTAAGTAGCTTAAAAACCAACAGAAAGCTATATATAGCTACATCAGTGTGTTTGTATTACAACTTATACAAATATTAACGCTATGCCAATATATGAAGATTAAAATTTATAAAAACTTACTTATTTCTTGATTTTGGATTAAACTGAAAAGTTTCATTTTCTATTTGGTAGTCTGTGTATTGATCCACACACATATAGACTGGTGGGGGTGAAGTGTCGTGTTTAGATGAAACTTTGTGGGGGTTGTTACTTCCATCGAAAGTTGGTTTGGCCATCGGACAATTAACAGTGGGTCCCATTTGTAAATATCCATAAATTCCAACAGAAGAATTCTTTAACTTGACATACTAAAACAAAATTTAATATTTAAAGACTTAAAAAAATGTTCATAAATGCCTTAGCCAGAAACTGCTGGAAAATAAAATAAATTGTATTGCTTTTCTATATATTTGCACTGCAGCATTACAACTCACAAACCAAGAAATGGCTTAAATTTACCAGGGATGGTTAGTCAGAATTAGTGATGTACCGAATCGCTAAAAAAACGATTCGGCCGAAACCGAATATTCGGCCATTTGTGCCGAATCAATTCGGCCGAATCAACCGAATCGTTTATGACGTCATTCGAACCTACGGCGACGGGCGGTCGGTAAAAACGACATAAAGGAAAATACTTTATCATGGCACCGTGTCACACACAAGTATCAACAATTTCAATATAAGTCTTTAATGTGGCAATAAAGCGTTGTGGGAAACATTAGTCTCCTAATAACGCGCGTATTTACGAACCAAAACTACAGGAAAGGTAAATCGTTGGGAGAAAAGCACAACGGTGACGGACGAGCGTGGATAAGATAAATTTATTTTTATCGTAACACGGACCAGCAGTTATTCGAGAACTTAAAAATTCTTTACTGTAACGGCGTAACCATTGACAAAACCTGTGTTACGAAAACAAAAAAATTATTTACTTTTGTGACGAAAATAACATTGTGTATGAGCGTCCCATTTTACGCTCTGCGTCGGCTTGGGAAATAAAGGAAGACGCATGCGATAGCATACTTTCAACACTTAGTAAGCGAAGCAATCGTTGTGAATTTGTTGTAGAAACCGACGAAATGCTAATCTCAGTCTAATTTGCGAGCAGCCTGTGCCCCGTGGTATATAAATTGTCGGATTTATATGAAATGTTTTTGGATTTTGAATGTTACATAACGTAACATGTGTATATAAATTTTAAATTTAATATTTTAGGTGTAAAATTAATATCTTGCAACTGGGATTCACGAAACTCTGATTTTCGCGCGGTGCCCAAGAACGACGTTTTTGGCTTCTGTCCAAGCTCGGCCGGGACCATACTTAACAATATTACATTACAATTTGTGTTGGTTCTAATTTCCTGATAGCTTCGCTGCTCGCACTTATATTTGCATCAATTAAAATTCACATAATCGCGATTTACCTGCATTTATACTACTCACGGTTACTGGCTTAAAACTATACCGAGAGTAAAAAAAATATTCGAAAACTTTACTTTTACATTTTGTATTCTGCTTTGTGCTAAAAATGTGCAGGGGATCGTGCGCAGACGCGTGCCCTATTTAGAGAGAAAAAGCGAGTGTTTCTTTATCGACGATCGGGAGCAGACGCGTGCACTATTTAGAGAGAAAAAGCGAGTGTTTCTTTATCGACGATCGGGAGCAGACGCGTGCACTATTAAGAGAGAAAAAGCGAGTGTTTCTTTATCGACGATCGGGAGCAGACGCGTGCACTATTTAGAGAGAAAAAGCGGGTGTTTCTTTATCGACGATCGGGAGCAGACGCGTGCACTATTAAGAGAGAAAAAGCGAGTGTTTCTTTATCGACGATCGGGAGCAGACGCGTGCACTATTTAGAGAGAAAAAGCGGGTGTTTCTTTATCGACGATCGGGAGCAGATTCGGTCGCGAATGTGAAGAAGTTTATCAAAGTGCGCTTGTGCCATAGCCCATAGAACCGTATCCGAAATGATTAGCGTTGCTATAAAGCATGACGATTAATTGAATTAAACTTATTTGTTGCAAATAGTCTTTAATTCTTATCTCACAAATTGCGCAAGTTCTTGCTAATCGTATCTATATTGTCTGTGAAAAAGTTCGGTTTTTGCCGAATCTTTACGCACGATTCGGCCAAAACCGAATCTTTGTCAAAATCGCTGATTCGGCCGAATAAATTCGGCAAACCGAAACTTCGGTACATCACTAGTCAGAATCCTATTAAAGAAATCTAACTGTAATTGTTTTAACTTGTAATGTACACTAATTAACCCCAAAATTCCAGCATGCAAAAATTCCTGCCCCACACTAACACCCCAGTTCTGGTGCATATACCTAAAATCGGCTAAGTGGCCACTGTAAGAAAAGGTAAGCCCACTGCACTATAGGACCCCACCAATTGGGTAAACAGTTACCTGTTGTCTGAGGTAGTTGACTTTTGAATAAACTTCATTCTTCTCATAAAGTCGACTCACATTGTTCATCAGATTATGTCGAAACACTTCAAGATTATCGTCCATGAAAGCAACTCTGTCTTGGTTGTGTTGGCCAAATATTATTAACTGAAAAATAAGGAATGACATATTGATTGAATGAATGTATAGTTAATTTTCCTGTTGCTAGGCAATATTATACATTTTAATTAGGGTAGTACATTACTGTAGGCACATTTTGAACAGATAATTATATAAAAAAAGATTTTTATTTTAAGGTATTCAAAAGCATCAGTATTTCTGGTTTATACACAGCATAAAAAAATTATGACTAGGTACTTTAGTTTACGATAGTTTACAAGAGAAAGAGAGAGAGAGGGGGAATGAAATTTAACAATTATTCTGTAAACTGGAACTGGTACCATGCACCATTGAAATGATTGCAACATATATTGTGACAAGTTTGCATTTTAAAAGTCTGGTGACTAAGAAAATAACAACAAGATAACAAATATAATGTAAAATTAACCTGTATTGTGACAAAGGTTATCTTAAATATTTGTATCGTCAATTTGAATGGCTTCCTTTTTCTATGTTTGTACTTCTGACACGGATTCATGAAAAAGTATTTTAATTCTTTTCTTAATCGTTCGTGAGTTCGAGAGCCACTCGTACTAGCCATACTCACCCTGCAATAACAACCATAGTTAGTCAAATTATTTATCGTATTTAAACATTTCAATAAATAATTTTCAAAGGGGAATGTAACTGAATGAAAAATATTACAATATTACAATAATTAATTACAAATATTACAATAATTAAAAAAATTCAAACACATGTGAAATATGAATTTAAAACGTTTTAAAGGTAAACATTGAGGCTACTACCCATATTCATTGGCATATATTAACCCTTGCCAAATATGAAAACATTTAAAAAAGATTGTAAGTATAAATAAAACGTGTAAGCTTATATTTTTAACACGCAAACATATTTTACCTGTGTTCAAATCTTGCTGGTGAATTTAAACGTACTGTACGCCTAGATGTCATTTGTATGTTACAACCTATTCAAGTTTTATATGATGTATTTCATAACTTTGTACAAAGTGCACAACAAACAAGAATTTTTCTTTTCTTTTTCTCTCGAAATAGATACGAGAGAAGCTGGGAAAAAAGTTCTGCAGCCAAGCGTTGCAGGTAAACAAACGCAGCGGGAAACGTGTTGAGTTGATGTTTGGGTTTTGTGGAGAGGGTGTATTATTTTTATTTTGTTATGGTTCTAGTTAATATATGATAAAAAACATTGTTACGATTTCTTTGAGTTTGTAATAGAACATACTAAATGACGATTGCGATTGTACAGGTTTTTATTTTGTATGTTCGAATCTGCGCTAACTTTATAACGTTTACACAAAAAATATTATATAGTAGGGTGGGGGAAGATGGGACACCTTTTCAATCTATTTTCTTCTCCACTTTGGTAGTAAACAAACATTCAACGATTTTTTATAAAACTTTTTTCTCACGGCTCCCATAGATCGTTGTTAATTATTTAAAACACGATCAGGATATTTGGTTATTATGTGCAAAAGTTGTCCCATCTTCCCCCACCCCACTATATATTTGTATTTAACAGAGACTTTAGCAATTCGTTTTTACCGTTTCCTAAAGGTGTATTTTAGACTATGTCGGCAGACAAACCATTTACGTTAGGATCATCAAAATATAACCAGGTGGGGTTAAATATAAAAACTATCAAATTTACTCTAACTTTATTACTCAAAAATTCAATTACATTTATTAATTACATATTTATATATGTGATAATTTTTTTTACAAGTTATAAATATTTCAGGACACATTTACTGGACGTTTTCAACACTTTCTTGATGTAATTGACCCAAGGACACTACTCACAAGTGACCAACAACTTCAAGATTCAATAAAATTGCTAAAAAGTTACCAAGATGGAACAATTTCTCCAACTGTTACCAATTCTGAGTTGTGGAAAGCACAGAAGATTAAACAAGTACTTTATATATATTTTTTACAAACTTTCCAGGAAACCATAGAGATAATTTTGAAAAAGAAAGTTACTCTTCAATAAATGCTTTGACAATTAACAGTGGAGATAAATTTTAACAATTCTTTGATGGTCACCCCTTTACGTAGGATCTCACCTTTATAAAACAGAATAGGCAGTGTCGGGTTAATGGACCAACTCTATTCTAAATCCCAGATCCCATTGCTTGCCTTTGCTATACAGAACTTTTTTCATATATATAAAATTGCATTTTACACTCCTTACACTTCCACACAGGCAATCATTCATCCAGACACTGATGAAAAGATAATGATGCCGTTCAGAATGTCTGGTTTTGTTCCATTTGGAACCCCGATAGTTGTTGGCCTTCTGCTTCCAAACCAAACTCTTGTTTCAACAGTGTTCTGGCAGTGGTTGAATCAAAGCCATAATGCTTGTGTTAATTATAGCAATAGAAACGCAACACAGGTTAATAATAGTTACTTCTGTTGATCATGGTGTATGATTACATTATGTGTATATAAAAACACCCAGGTTATAACTTGACAGTAAGCCATATCTGTCCGGTGTATAAGACGCCATTCATGTTATAACTCAACAGTGAGCATAAGGTGTATGGATACACAATATATATCTGCCTTATCTGGTGTATGAAAAAACACCCATGCTATAACTTGACAGTGAACATAAGGTGTTTAACCATTTCTTTCCTACCCATATGAACAATAACCCTACCATACATTGATTTCTCAGAACACATCTATGACAGATTTTATATCTGGCTACACTGGAGCAGTCACAAGCGCTGTAGGAATAGCCCTTGGTTTAAATGCTCTGATCAAAAGATCAACCAAATTAAGTCCAATTACAAGATCACTTATTCAAAGATTTGTACCTTTTCCTGCCGTTGGTAAATATTGGTTTAATTATTATTAAATTACCAGAATAGATTCATTTCTGTGATTCGTATATTTATATTCAATGCAGGTATGATTTTAAGAAAACTGAATATACATATTCACATACAGATAGTGTAGTTAGTTGGGCTATCTCTGCCCTGATTGGTATTTGGTTACTTGTAAGCTACTGTGCTTCTAGATAAAAAATATATAAATTTTTTCTAGAAATCATAATATAAATCCGAACATTTGTTTTATAAAAATGTTAGATAGGCTATTTATATATATATACATTTTTTTTGGAGGTAAACATTTTTTTCACGATTTACAAAACAATTAAAATATATATATATGATTCCCCAACTGTTTCAACTTTCATAACACCATACACCAATGATATTGAATCTTATGTGACAAATACGCTCACAGAAGTGTGAAGTTATCATATAAAAACTCACAAAGTAAACACAGTCCATGTGTATTGATTTTTACATTGATTTAATGATCTTGAGCTGCCAATAACGACCTTAGTGTCAATAATTACAATCCATCAAAACTCCCCAGCCACTGCAAGTGTATGCAATGTTGTACTGATGAGACACAGTGAGCTCAATACTGGGATTCAAGTGACAGATTCAAATAATCAAGTGGTTGGTGTATCAAAACTCGCTGCTAAGAAAGCTTTGGTTGAAACAGCAATGACGCGAGCATTCTTACCAGCTCCTATACTTCTTATACCACCTGTGGTAATGACTATGCTGGAAAGGTTAGAGATAATAAAAGTAGAATAAATGTAACTTATTTACAGAACGTTTTACATCTCTAAATATTAGTATTTCTAATGACAATTTTATGCTGAACAGTTTAAATATAAATTCATATACAAAATATCCTTAACGTATTTAATTCACACAGAACCAAGTGGTTTCCAAGGTATCCACGATTTAATCTTCCCATGCAAGCCTTCCTAGTCACTGCTTCATTTGGATTGGCTCTCCCACTTGCTATTGCTCTTTTCCCACAGAAATCAAAGGTAAAATAGGTTCCAATAGACCAACCCATATTTTACAACTAGTTTTTAGAAGTACTATTATTTTTAATTCAAGTAGATTTACCTGTAGCATGTTTTTAGTGACTAATTTTGACGCTAATTCCCTTCTTTTTAATCAATTTGATTTTTGCAACAGCAATGACAATCATTGTTATATTAACAAAGGATTATCAAGTATCTGCCATTTATGGAATCCTCCATGGTTACAAAACATACTCGTACAATGTCTCATATTACCCCATTCTATTTCCATAATTACCTAAATTATGAAGTTATTTAAACCTCATTTATACCTAACACTTCTTAAATATTTTATACAGTAAATATTGATTGTAGTAATGACTTTAGTGTAAGGTGTCTACTGTCTAGCACATTCTGTACACCAGAAGCAGACAAACACTTTTCTGACGCACATATATACCTGAATTTTTTTTAGGATGTAGCAGTTTTAAACAGGGGTAACATCAAATGTTTTAAAATCACATTTAAGCCTAGAATTTTTTCCTGCCCCTGCTGTTAGGTGCTATACAAACAAACAGTGCAAAAATATATTGCATTGACAACATTATCTAAAGAGATTTGCCCTATGTTTAACAACTATAGATGTATCAGATATACTTATCTATTGTTACTTCAAATTGCAGATTTCTGTGGATAAATTGGAGCAAGATATTAGGGATAAAACTTCGGACAAAGTCCTGTTTTATAACAAGGGATTATAATTTGGGGAAGAATTATGTTTGCGATTTTATCAAGAATTAACCAGAAATTATAGTTGTAAGCTATGCAATTATTAGAAAACGGGTTTTTAGAATACAGATCTTATACTACTATCATTTCCAATATATAAATATATTATCATAGTTTTTAGTTTATGTGATGCTTAATTTTACTTATCATTAAAACTTGCAGAAATATGATACATGTAGACATTTTTAAACTGTATGTAATAGTGCGGTGAATCATATACAAGCTTTGTCCAACAACTGTTTATTGAAATAATTTTTTTATGCAAGCTAAATTAGCAGTGGGCATTATGTTTTATGCTAATTACTAATTGTCATATATGTAAAACACAACTACAACTAAACTTACCAAAGTTAAACCATTTATATATAGTAGGGTGGGAAAAATAGGACACCCTTTCGTTCTATTTTCTCGTCTTATTTGATAGTAAACAAAAACGAACGTCCAAAGAATTAATAATACCCTCTTGACTCCCATAGACCGTTGTTAATTATTTAAAACACGATCAGGATATTTGGATATTTGGGCTAAAGGTGTCCCATCTTCCCCCACAGTACTATATCTAAGGGGTCACAAGAATTCATATCAAAACTCAGTCATCCCGTAACCATCTCATTATCTCAATTCATTTTAATCATGTGTTTTAATTTTAGAACAAAGTGTTTCCTCTTTAATAATTGTGACAAAGTTTCTTTCTGTAGTTGCGCAATCATAATTGTAACATTTCATTTTAAAACATACTTTGCTTCATGTTCATATGCTTATGGTGTTGTATAGGTTTAGTGTAAACCAATACTTTCAGCCCCTGGGTTCTAACTAAAAGTGGGTGGCTGTTTTAATTAGATATATTGTTAAGAATTGGTATTATCTTGCACTAGATATTTGTATGTTGTAATTTTGCTGTTTTATAAACAACTTCTATCGTGGTAGTCTTCCAAATACAAACATCGTCTCTGTACCGAACGGTTGTTTTCGTTTAAATATAGTTAAACTTTATTATAAGCGAATTGGTTTTCTGGTAAAAAACGTTACTTTTATTAAATTAACGTTTTTACGAAGACAGCTATTCGGTTACATAAATATTACGTTATTTCTGGTAAATAGACATAACTTTTATTTGTATTTTCGATTATAATAGCGAAGATTATATTCAAGAACAAAAGTACGGACTAAGCGACAAAACGACAATTGCTATGGATAAAACATATTTACCCCAACAAAAGAACGACCAGAACATAAGTAATAAACCTAGGACGACTGAAAGTTAAGCTTTCGTATTTAAAAATATTAAATCGAAATACACGTCCTATATACATTAAATATGAATACACATCAAGTGGTATTTCATTATGAATTCTTACGATCCAAATTGAGCGCGATTTGAACGTACGACCGCTTTTTTGTTTCAACTGGCAGCACGCATTCCGCTGATTAGTTGATTAGCGACGATTTTTGCGTCAAACGCGCCGAGATTCTGCAATGCGTGAACTCAGGCGTTTTAACAGTTAGGCAAGCCTGTAGTGAAATGTGCATGTTAGTTTCTGTTCTGTACAGTGTAGTAGGTTTAGTTGTTTTGCTGCTTTTATTGGGTATCCGAACTAAGAATAAGGGAAAAAGATTTGTAAGGGAATTGGTAAACTATTGTTTATATTTAGGTAATGTAAACAATGTTAAAAGTATTTCACCGTAAGTTAGTTGCCGAACTACATACTGGATGTGAGGGGAGATGGGACGGGGTGGGGAGAGATGGGACGCCTTTTTATTCTATTTTCCCGTTTCATTTAATAGTAAACAAAGAACATTCAAAGAATCGTAAAACCGTATTTCAAAACTTTCATAGACTGTTGTTAATTGTTTAAAACACAAACAGAAATTTCGGATGTTGTGTGCTAAAAGTGTCCCATCTTTTCCCCCTCCTATTGTGAGATTTGAACGGCCGTGATGGTATAGTCTTCGGCAAAGGTTTTGCATGGTAAGTTAGTGAATATAGTTAGTAAATTTTCTGAGCGCGTGTCAACTTTTGATTCACTTACAGTACATTTTTCTATAAGCTAAATGCTCGTCTGTGAACAAAGAGTTAGACAAGTAAACACAAATTGCAAACTTAAATCTAGTTTTCATATTTTTCAGATTCAATTTAAGTTTCAGGATGTTAAGTTTATTTTCCTCTTCCGTTTCAATATTTTTTCATTGTTTTTCTTTTCTGTTTAACTCCTGGACCCTAACCTTCGCCACATCCGTTCTTCTTCTTTTGGTTATCATGGATAAAACTGATAAGAAGATGCCAGGCTCTCCTCCGGGACCAAGAGGACTCCCAATACTCGGGATGTTGCCGTTCATGATGTCATATCCGGAACGATTAATGGCAGATTGGAGTAAAAAACATGGACCAGTAATTATGGTGAGTTGTATGCAATAAATGTAACTATTCTCACGTCACGGAGTAACGCAGTGTCATTTGCTTAGAGCTATAGGTGGTATGTTTCTTTTAAAAGACACATACTTCAACAATTATAGCAGAGTCGGGGGCTGTTAGAATAAATGAATGAATGTATGTATAAATGTAATTTATTTTTGCGTGGCGAAATAACAAGTCGTTATAACACAGGTATCGTGTTTCATACACCTTGTGTCCGTTTACGAGTTGATTTATTTATTGTAATTGCATAACATGGATTCTGAAGAGCCGATTGGTTTCGTATATAGAATATACAATAATAATAAATATTCTGTAATAAACGCACACCTTTATTAATATTTATACCACTCAGGTTAAAATGGGACCAAAGAACGTTGTTATCCTCGGCAGCTCGGACGCAGCTCACGCCGCTTTCGTCAAGAACACTCACCTGGCGAATCGACCACAGGACGGCCTCGAGATCTTTGCCGGCGGGAAAGGAATCCTCTTCATCAACTCAAGTATGTTTCATTCAGAACAGCGAAGGTTTTGCTTGTCGGCTCTTCGTGAGTTTGGTATGGGACGCAGGACACTAGAGCCGAAGATCGTGGATTGCGCCGCCATGTTGTGTGACCAAATTGATGACGTGTGTGGTGATGACGTCAGCACAGGTAAGGGTAACCGCATCGATAAACAAATAAATACTTATTCTCGCGTGGCTGGATAGTCGTTTTAATAGAACACTTTTCTGACGTCATTGACCTACGTCACACGACGGCGTTACTGCATCCACAGGTCCTATACAGATAGAGCAGATGATTTACGTCACAATGTCCAATGTGATATCACACCTAGTGTTCGGCCATGACAGTTTGAACGATAACAAGGGGTTATGTGAATTGCTTCTCCGTACAATTGAACCCAACAAGTACAATGCATTGGCTGGCATCCTTATGTTTCTACCTTCCCTCAAGAATGTACCACCCTTCAGTACCACCACTAGGCGCGCTATAGAGTTCAGGGAGGATTTGCACCGTTATATAAAAATGGAAATCGACCGACACCGCGCATCGAGAGACCCCAACCAACCGCGTGACTTTATTGATAAATTTCTCAACGAAATTGAGAAAATAAAAGTGCGACACAACAGCAACAACAGCAATAATAACAACTTAATTCTTAACAATAACGTAAAAGGTGAGATACTTATTGAGTTAAGTCCGAAGTATATGTTCCGTGCATAGAGGCGTGCGCATGAGGTTTATGCGCCATACATTTATTTAGTTTGGTACCCTGGTGTTCAAGAAGATATCCATGTTATAAGCTGACAATATGCGTGAGCGTGTATGAATAAATCGTGTGTTTTTGGTGTAAAATAAGACACCTGTGTTATTGTATTATAAGTAAACAGTGAGCATAGGGTGTATGAATACCCTATCTACCACATAAACGACCCATATCACATGTTACAACCTCTTATACTATATGTATACCACCCACAAGAGGTTTTACATCAATCTCTTTGAACCTTCTTGCAGACAAACATCTTTTGCACCCTAACTACTCCCACCAACTTCATTCGCATCACCATGGCAACCACCACCATGGCAACCATCATCATGGTAACCATCATCACAGTAACCATCACCACGGTAACCATCATCACAGCAACCACCACCACCACCGTCCTCGAAAATCTTCCGGTCGTTCCCCGCGTCGCAGAGGCTCAAAATCCCGCCGAAAAATCGCCGGAGCGTCGTTCTCAGAAGATCAACTTATTCCTCTGGTTCGCGACCTTTTCATGGCAGGAACTGATACGTCATCAACTACTATAACATGGGCCGTAATCTTCTTAGCCAGTTTTCCGGATGTGCAAACTCGGCTTCATGAGGAATTGGATTCGGTTCTCGGACAAAGTAGGACGCCAAGTGTTTCTATGGAAGACAAGATGCCTTATATGCGCGCGGTGATACAGGTTCTTATAATTTAACCTAACATTTTGAATCAAAACACGACATAATTCGTAGTCAAAGTTATCAATTAGAGTAGGCTACATGGATAAAAGAATTAATGAATGAATGTAACTTGTGTACTGTTGAATGGCGAAAAAAACAGTCGTCATAACTCTGTCAAGGTGTAATTGCTAGAAGTAATTTTTTATAACAAGTGAAGAGCCGAAAGTACGCGCTATTTCTGCTTGGTCGCAATACACCAGTCAATTCAAGTATTGAAACCTCACCCTTTATACAAAGTCTTAATATTTCCATAAATTAATTTTCGTATTTTCTTATAGGAAACATTTCGCATGCGACCGCCGCTTCCACTCTCCGTTCCTCATGTTGCGCAATGCAATACAACGTTGATGGGATACCGTGTACCTAAGGATTCAATCATTCTCACCAACACGTGGGGAATTCAGAACAACCCCAAGTTTTGGGTCGACCCTGATACTTTCAAACCTCAGCGCCATATTGATGATCTTGGTAAATTCATCAAAAGTCCTAATGTCATTCCTTTTAACATTGGGACCCGCAACTGCCTCGGTCAGCAACTTGCTAAGATGGAGTTGTTTATCACTATTGCTTCTCTCTGTCGACGATTCTGGTTCACACTACCGACCGGGGAAACCCCTGACTTGAAAGGCGAAAGCACTTTCATTTTAAGACCTTTCCCTTTCAACGTGGTTGCTACAAAGAGAGTTTAAAGCCGACCAAATGATCAGAAGCCACTTATTTATTTTGTAATATTTTTTTTGTGTTCAGAATGCATAAAGTAGAATTAGAAAATCTCTAACAAGTTCAAATGCGTCTTCCTAAGGGAGTATAAATAAGTTAAGTTACATTCATTCATTTATTATAGAAAGCTCCGTCACCAAAACGTAGCGTTGAGACCAAGGTGTTTGAACCGCAGTTTTATTAACATGGGTATCACTTAAAACAATCGTTCAGATTAGTGAAAGATCTAGAAAACTACCGTTAGTGCATAAATAAGTAACATTCGTAAATGGTTGTTTGTACATCATACAACGTATCCACTATTGAGAAAATCTTTACAGTTTTTACCCTTGAATGTAAAAACTTGCGTATTTTGACGATTGACACCTAGAGTTTGTGTTAAATTTAACTCTTTAAAATCCTAAACTTGTGTTGCGTATGCCCGTAATTAAAGGGTAGGTTTAACGATAAAGTTTATTTACCTCAACCATGATCTTACGCCCTACTGTATTGAGTAGGCTGTGTTTTAACTTAATGCATAAAGATTGAAAATTAAACAGCCCGTGTTACG